>NW_021703767.1:60561153-60601013 GCF_005190385.1 Monodon monoceros
TGTAGAAGAGCAAGTCTCCAAAGCAAGATATTATGGCCTGGAAAGTAGGGGAGACACTTTGGGTAGGTGGGTTTTCTGGGTCTTTCAAACCCTAACGCACATACGACCATTGATACATAAACCCAATTTAATTCAATATATATTTAATGAGCACCTGCTATGAGTAAAAGACTCTGTTAGAACCTAAGATCTAGAAAATAGTTACAAAGATGAATAAGAAGCCATAACCATAATTTTTAGAATATGGGAGAAAATAAATACCACATAACTAAAATACAATGCAAAATAAAGCCATTATCATAAAGTGTTGCTAACAAAATTCCGTAGGTTCAGTGGCTTGAGGAATATCATCTGATGATGGACACTGAAAAAAGTTACCCTAGGACGGCAGTGTTTGAGATGGACTTTGGAATGTGGGAAAAGTTCCACCTGTTGAGCATGGGATGAATAAAAGCATGGAGATAGTAAGGCATGAACTGTATTTGGGGTTGATTTGATTAGCTTCTAGCATACTCGAAGGACAGCAGTAGGAGTTTGAGATGCTCTTGGTGGCACATCCAGGTGGGATTGTCTAGTTGGCAGCTGGTACCATGTCTGTGGTACCTGAGACTATAAGCTAGGACTAGATACTCAGATCTTCAGGGAGGTGATCCAAATGTCTGGATGCAGCTAAAACTGCTCACAGACTTCAATAATGCAGTGAGGGAAGAAAGAAAGGCAAACTTACATTTTGTGGGCAGATGAAGGAAGAATGCATGAAGGGGCAAGAAGGAACATTCAGATGAATAGGAGAATCATGAAAACAGATGTTATGGAGCCCAAAGGTAAAGACTGATCTAGAGAAGTGGAGATAGATGGTCAAAACAGTCAAATCACTAATGGTGAAGAGGCATATTTCAGAGCTGGAGTCTCTCTTCATCACTGAACTCATCTTTAAAAGGCCTACCTCTGGAGAGACCTTCAAGATGGCAGAAGAGTGAAACGCGGAGATCACCTTCCTCCCCACAAATACATCAGAAATACATCTACATGTGGAACAACTCCTACAGAACACCTACTGAACGCTGGCAGAAGACCTCAGACTTCCCAAAAGGCAAGAAACTCCCCATGTATCTGGGTAGGGCAAAAGAAAAATGGAAAAACAGAGACAAAAGAATAGGGACATGACCGGCACCTCTGGGAGGGAGCTGTGAAGGAGAAAAAGTTTCCACTCACTAGGAAGCCCCTTCACTGGCGGAGACGGGGGGTGGCAGCGGGGAAGCTTCAGAGCCACGGAGGAGAGCCCAGCAACAGGGGTGCAGAGGGTAAAGCAGAGAGATTCCTGCACAGAGGATCACTGCCGACCAGCACTTACCAGACTGAGAGGCTTGTCTGCTCCCCCGCCGGGGCGGGTGGGGGCTGGGAGCTGAGGCTTGGGCTTCAGAGGTCGGATCCCAGGGAGAGGACTGGGGTTGACTGTGTGAGCACAGCCTGAAGTGGGCTAGTGCACCACAGCTAGCCGGGAGGGAGTCTGGGAAAAAGTCTGGAACTGCCTAAGAGGCAAGAGACCATTGTTTCAGGGTGCATGAGGAGAGGGGATTCAAAGCACCACCTAAACAAGCTCCAGAGATGGGCGCGAGCCGCGGCTATCAGCACGGACACCAGATGGGCATGAAATTCTAAGGCTGCTGCTGCAAGAAGCCTGTGTGCAAGCACAGGTCACTATCCACACCTCTCCTCCCAGGAGCCTGTGCAGCCTGCCACTGCCAGGGTCCTGTGATCCAGGGACAACTTCCCCGGGAGAACACATGGCATGCCTCAGACTGTTGCAATGTCATGTTGGCCTCTGCTTCCGCAGGCTTGCCCTACATTCTGTAACCTCCCCCCCCCCCCCCCCCCCCCACCTCCATGGCCTGAGTGAGAAAGAGCCCCCTAATCAGCCACTCCTCTAACCCCGTCCTGTCTGGGCAGGGACAGATGGCCTCAGGCAACCTACACGCAGAGGCCGGGCCAAATCCAAAGCTGAACCCCAGGAGCTGTGCGAACAAAGAAGAGAAAGGGAAATCTCACCCAGTAGCCTCAGGAGGAGTGGATTAAAAGCCCACGATCAACTTGATGTACCCTGCATTTCTGGAATACCTGAATAGAACAAATTATCCCCAAATTGAGGCAGTGGACTTTGGGAGCAACTGTAGACTTGGGGTTTGCTTTCTGCATCTAATTTGTTTCTGGTTTTATGTTTATCTTAGTTGAGTATTTAGAGTTTATTATCATTGGTAGATTTGTTTATTGATTTCACTGCTCTCTTCCTTTATATATATATATATATATATATATTTCCTTTTTCTCTTTTTGTGAGTGTGTATGTGTATGCTTCTTTGTGTGATTTTGTCTGTACAGCTTTGCTTTTACCATTTGTCTTAGGGTTCTGTCTCTTTGTTTTTGTTTTGTTTTGTTTTGTTTTTTTAGTATAGTTTTTAGCACTGGGTATCATTGGTGGATTTATTTTTTGGTTTGGTTACTCTCTTCTTTCTTTTTTTTAAATTACTTTTTATTTTTTTTAATTTTTAATAATTATTATTTTAATAACTTTTTAATTTTATTTGTTTCTTTTTTTGTAAATATTTTATTTTATTTTTTTATATTTTTGAAATTTATTTATTTTTCACTGCATTGGGTCTTCATTGTTGTGCACAGGCTTTCTCTAGTTGCACTGAGTGGGGGCTACACTTCATTGCAGTGCGCAGGCTTCTCATTGTGGTGGCCTCTCTTGTTGCAGAGCACGGGCTCTAGGTGCATGGGCTTCAGTAGTTGTGGCATGTAGGCTCAGTAGCTATGGCCCACAAGCTTAGTTGCTCCAGCATGTGGGATCTCCCCGGACCAGGGATTGAACCTGTGTCCCCTGCACTGGCAGGCGGATTCCCAACCACTACCCCCCACCCCCCCCCGCCCCAGGGAAGTCCCTTTTCTTTCTTTTTATCTCGTTTTTCTTCTGAGCCATGTGGCTGACAGGGTATTGGTGCTCTAGCGAGGTGTCAGGCCTGTGCCTCTGAGGTGGGAGAGCTGAGTTCAGGACATTGGTCCACCAGAGACCTCCCAGCTCCACATAATATCAAATGGTGAAAGCTCTCCCAGAGATCTCCATCTCAATGCTAAGACCCAGCTCCACTCAACGACCAGCAAGTTACAGTGTTGGACACCCTATGCCAAACAACAAGCAAGCCACGAACACAGCCCCACTGATTAGAAGAGAGGCAGCCTAAAATCATAATAAGGTCACAGACACCCCAAAACACACCACCAGATGCGGTCCTACCCACCAGAAAGATAAGATCCAGCCTCATCCACCAGAACACAGGCACCAGTCCCCTCCACCAGGAAGCCTACACAACCCACTGAACCAACCTTAGCCACTGGGGGCGGACACCAAAAAAAATGGGAACTACAAACCTGCATCCTGTGAAAAGGAGACCCCAAACACTGTAAGATAAGCAAAATGAGAAGACAGAGAAACACACAGCAGATGAAGGAGCAAGGTAAAAACCCACCAGACCCAACAAATGAAGAGGAAATAGTCAGTCTACCTGAAAATGAATTCAGAGTAATGATAGTAAAGATGATCCAAAATCTTGTAAATAGAATGGAGAAAATACAAGAAACATTTAATATGGACCTGGAAGAAGTAAAGAGCAAACAAACAATGATGAAGAACACAATAAATGAAATTTAAAATTTTCTAGAAGGAATCAATAGCAGAGTAACTGAGGCAGAAGAACAGATAAGTGACCTGGAAGATAAAATAGTGGAAATAACTACCGCAGAGCAGAATAAAGAAAAAAGAATGAAAAGAATTAAGGACAGTCTCAGAGACCTATGGGACAACATTAAACACACCAACATTCAAATTATAGGGGCCCCAGGGGCTTCCCTGGTGGCACAGTGGTTGAGAGTCTGCCTGCCGATGCAGGGGACATGGGTTCGTGCCCCGGTCTGGGAAGATCCCACATGCCACGGAGCGGCTAGGCCCGTGAGCCATGGCCGTTGAGCCTGTGCGTCCGGAGCCTGTGCTCTGCAATGGGAGAGGTCACAACAGCGAGAGGCCCACATACCGCAAAAAAAAAAAAAAAAATTATAGGGGTCCCAGAAGAAGAGGAGAAAAAGAAAGGGACTGAGAAAATATTTGAAGAGATTAGTTGAAAACTTCCCATGGGAAAGGAAATAGTCAATCAAGTCCAGGAAGTGCAGAGAGTCCCATACAGGATAAATGCAAGGAGAAACACACCAAGACACATATTAATAAAACTATCAAAAATTACATACACAGAAAAAATATTAAAAGCAGCAAGGGAAAAACAACAAATAAATACAAGGGAATTCCCATAACTTTAACAGCTGATCTTTCAGCAGAAACTCCGCAAGCCAGAAGGGAGTGGCAGGACATATTTAAAGTGATGAAAGAGAAAAACCTACAACCAAGATTACTCTACCCAGCAAGGATCTCACTCAGATTCGACAGAGAAATTAAAACCTTTACAGACAAGCAAAAGCTAAGAGAATTCAGCACCACCAACCAGCTTTACAACAAATGTTAAAGGAGCTTCTCTAGGCAAGAAACACAAGAGAAGGAAAAGACCTACAATAACAAACCCAAAACAATTAAGAAAATGGTAATAGGAACATACATATCGATAACTACCTTAAATGTAAATGGATTAAATGCCCCAACCAAAAGACATAGACTGGCTGAATAGATAAAAAAAACAAGACCTGTATATATGCTATCTACAAGAGACTCATTTCAGACCTTGGGACACATAAACAATGGAAGTGAGCAAATGGAAAAGATATTCCATGCAAATGGAAATCAAAAGAAAGCTGGAGTAGCAGTTCTCATATTAGACAAAATAGACTTTAAAATAAAGACTATTACAAGAGACAAAGAAGGACACTATATAATGATCAAGGGATCAATCCAAGAAGAAGATATAGCAATTGTAAATATTTATGCACCCAACATAGGAGCACCTCAATACATAAGGCAAATGCTAACAGCCATAAAAGGGGAAATCGACAGTGATACAATCATAGTAGGGGACTTTAATACCCCACTTTCACCAGTGGACAGATCATCCAAAATGAAAATAAATAAGGAAACACAAGCTTTAAATGATACATTAAACAAGATGGACTTAATTGATATTTACAGGACATTCCACCCAAAAACAAGAGAATACACTTTCTCCTCAAGTGCTCATGGATCATTCCCCAGGATAGATCATACCTTGGGTCATAAATCAAGCCTTGGTAAATTTCAGAAAATTGGAATCGTACGAAGTATCTTTTCTGACCACAACGCTATGAGACTAGATATCAATTACAGGAAAAAACAAGTAAAAAATACAAACACATGGAGGCTAAACAATACACTACTTAATAACCAGGAGATCACTGAAGAAATCAAAGAGGAAATCAAAAAATACCTAGAAACAAATGACAATGAAAACACAACAACCCAAAACCTATGGGATGTAGCAAAAGCAGTTCTAAGAGGGAAGTTTATAGCAATACAATCCTACCTCAAGAAACATCTCAAACATACAACCTAACCTTACACCTAAAGCAATTAGAGAAAGAAGAACAAAAAAAAACACCCAACGCTAGCAGAAGAAAAGAAATCGTAAAGATCAGATCATAAATAAATGGAAAAAGAAATGAAGGAAACAATAGCAAAGATCAATAAAACTAAAAGCTTGTTCTTTGAGAAGATAAATAAAATTGATAAACCATTAGCTAGATCCATCAAGAAAAAAAGGGAGAAGACTCAAATCAATAGAATTAGAAATGAAAAAGGAGAAGTAACAACTGACACTGCAGAAGTACAAAGGATCATGAGACATTACTACAAGCAACTATATGACAATAAAATGGACAACCTGGAAGAAATAGACACATTCTTAGAAAAGCACAACCTTCCGAGACTGAACCAGGAAGAAAGAGAAAATATAAACAAACCAATCACAAGCACTGAAATTGAGCCTGTGATTAAAAATCCTCCAACAAACAAAAGCCCAGGACCAGATGGCTTCACAGGCGAATTCTATCAAACATTTAAGAAGAGCTAACACCTATCCTTCTCAAACCCTTCTAAAATATAGCAGAGGGAGGAACACTCCCAAACTCATTCTGCAAGGCCACCATCATCCTGATACCAAAACCAGACAATGATGTCACAAAGAAAGAAAACTACAGGCCAACATCCCTGATGAACATAGATGCAAAAATCCTCAACAAAATACTAGTAAACAGAATCGAACAGCACATTAAAAGGATCATGCACCATGATCAAGTGGGGTTTATCCCAGGAATGCAAGGATTCTTCAATATATGCAAATAAATCAATGTGATACTCCATATTAAAAAATTGAAGGAGGAAAACCATATGATCATCTCAATAGATGCAGAGAAAGCTTTTGACAAAATTCTATACCGGTTTATGATAAAAACCCTCCAGAAACTAGGCATAGAGGGAAATTACCTCAACATAATGAAGGCCATATATGACAAACCGACAGCCAACATCGTTCTCAATGGTAAAAAAATGGAACCATTTCCTCTAAGATCAGGAACAAGACAAGGTTGCCCACTGTCACCACTATTATTCAACATAGTTTTGGAAGTTTTAGTCACAGCCATCAGAGAAGCAAAAGAAATAAAGGGAATCCCAATCATAAAAGAAGCAGTAAAGCTGTCACTGTTTGCAGATGACATGATACTATACATAGAGAATTGTAAAGATGCTACCAGAAAACTACTAGAGCTAATCAGTGAATTTGGTAAAGTAGCAGGATACAAAATTAATGCACAGAAATCTCTTGCATTCCTATATACTAATTATGAAAAATCTGAAAGAGAAATTAAGGAAACACTCCCATTTACCACTGCAACAAAAAGAATAAAATACCTAGGAAGAAACCTACCTAAGGAGACAAAAGACCTGTATGCAGAAAACTATAAGACAGTGATGAAAGAAATTAAAGATGATACAAACAGATGGGGAGATATACCATGTTTTTGGACTGGAAGAATCAGCATTGTGAAAATGACTATACTGCCCAAAGCAATGTACAGATTCAATGCAATCCCTATCAAACTACCAATGGCATTTTCATATAACAAGAACAAATAATTTCACACTTTGTATGGAGACACAAAAGACCCCGAATAGCCAAAGCAACCTCGAGAAAGAAAAACAGAGCTGGAGGAATCAGAGTCCCAGTCTTCAGACTATACTACAAAGCTACAGTAATGAAGACACTATGGTACTGGCACAAAAATAGGAATACAGGTTAATGGAACAGGATAGAAAGCCCAGAGATAAACCCACACACATATGGTCACCTTATTTTTGATAAAGGAGGCAAGAATATACAATGGAGAAAAGACAGCCTCTTCAATAAGTGGTGCTGGGAAAACTGGACAGCTACATGTAAAAGAATGAAATTAGAACACTCCCTAGCACCACACACAAAAATAAACTCAAAATGGATTAAAGACCTAAATGGAAGGCCAGACACTATCAAAGTCTTAGAGGAAAACAGAGGCAGAACACTCTATGACATAAATCACAGCAAGATCCTTTTTGACCCACCTCCTAGAGAAATGAAAATAAAAACAAAAATAAAAAAATGGGACCCAATGAAACTTAAAAGCTTTTGCACAGCAAAGGAAAACATAAACAAGACAAAAAGACAACCCTCAGAATAGGAGAAAATATTTGCAAATGAAGCAACTTACAAAGGCTTAATCTCCAAAATTTACAAGCAGCTCATGCAGTTCAATATCAGGAAAGCAAACAACCCAATCCAAAAATGGGCAGAAGCACTAAATAGACATTTCTCCAAAGAAGATACACAAATTGCCAACCAACACATGAAAGGATGCTCAACATCACTAATCATTAGAGAAATGCTAGTCAAAACTACAATGAGGTATCACCTCACACCAGTCAGGATGGCCATCGTCAAAAAATCTGCAAATAATAAATGCTGGAAAGGGTGTGGAGAAAAGGGTGCACCCCCTTGCACTGTTGGTGGGAATGTAAATTGAGACAGCCGCTATGGAGAACAATATGGAGTTTCCTTAAAAAACTAAAAATAGAACTACCATACGACCCAGCAATCCCACTACTGGGCATATACCCTGAGAAAACCATAATTCAAAAAGAGTAATGTACCACAATATTCATTGCAGCTCTATTTACAATAGCCAGGACATGGAAGCAACCTAAGTGTCCATCGACAAATGAATGGATAAAGAAGATATGGCACATATATACAATGTAATATTAGCCATAAAAAGAAACAAAATTGAGTTATTTGTAGTGAGGTGGATGGACCTAGAGTCTGTCGTAAAGAGTGAAGTAAGTCAGAAAGAGAAAAACAAATACTGTATGCTAACACATATAAATGGAATCTAAAAAAAAAAATGGTTCTGAAGAACCTAGGAGCAGGATAGGAGTAAAGACGCAGACGTAGGGAGTGGACTTGAGGACACGGGGAGGGGGAAGGGGAAGCTGGGACAAAGTGAGAGAGTGGCATGGGCATATATACACTCCCAAATGTAAAATAGATAGCTAGTGGGAAGTAGCCACATAGCACAGGGAGATCAGCTCTGTGCTTTGTGACCACCTAGAGCGGTGGGATAGGGAGGGTGGGAGGGAGACGCAAGACGGAGGATATATGGCGATATATGTATATGTATAGCTGATTCACTGTGTTATAAAGCAGAAACTAACACACCATTGTAAAGCAATTATACTCCAATAAAGATGTTAAAAAAAAAAAAAGGACTACCTCTTATCCCTTTCTACTGTTTCCCTAAACTCATACATATACTCAAGCACACACATAAACAAACTATTTTTTTGTGGGAAAAATTTATGGCATTATTAACTCTGAAGCACCTGACCTACCTCTGGAAGTTCTATGAGTCAAGTTCAAATTTTACTGTTTGATCTTTATTAAAAAGATGACTGACTTTTTGATGTGCAAGTCAATTGTTTTTTGGTGGGAGTGCAAATTTATTCATATTTAACAAATACTTTTGGAGGCTTTCCTATCTGCCAGGCATTGTGCTAAGTGTTGGGATCAGAGTAATTTCCATAAATGCTTAGACGGCTTTTCCTTTTGGCACAAAGTTGATTCCTTTGCAATGATGAGTTTCAGTTCCAGCCCCTGAGAGTTTTGTGTTCATATTATAAAGTGCATATTTATGTGAAGTTTTTCTGCTCCAAGATGTTTACAAAATGTTTTGAATAATTTTTGGTATCAGCAAAGGGTACTTTAGAAGAAAACCAATTCCAGGTCAACACAGGAGTTGGTTCTCTTTCTTTGCCATGGTGGTAGTCTAGTGTGTGGGCAAGCAGGAACGGCTTCTCAAGTATTTAAAACAACTCTGAAATTCTTATTCTTAATTGTATCCTCTAAAGAATAAAGACAAGAAGAATAATCAGCTTCAGATAGAGAGATGAAAAATAGCTTCAGGATATGTCCCAACTGTTGGGTAAAAATGGAGTAAAGAAGTCATATGGGAGGGGATCTAGAGTAGATATCCTTGGGGCTTATTTATTTACTTATTTTTATATATATTTTTGTATACGTGTACATTTTTTAAGCCTGCCCTGAGACATCACTTTAGCCTTCTTCCTCTGTGCATACATATTTTTTCTTGTACAAAACAGGAGTTTTGCTGTACAAATTGTTTTGTAACCTTCATTCTTTCAAGACATATATTTTTCAGCCCTGTATAGTATTCCATTCTATGGATATATCAACATAGTTTTAAGCAATTCCCTATTTTTGGACATTTTTATTGCATTCTAATTTTTATCATTTTCAGTAATGCTTTGTTGAACACCAGTGTGCATAGCCTTTGCAATACTATCATTTATTGGAAAGAAATTTTTGGAAGCTTTAAAACTTAATACCATAAGCAAAGAAAGCAAGGAAACAATACATATACTGTAAGCAAAGAAAGAAAAGTGAAGTGCCTCTAGGAGCCAGGGTGATAGAGTAAATGAGTTTAGTGGATGTGACATAAAATGTGGGGCAATAGGTACTTCGTCTAACCGGAGACAACATGGCTTGTCTGAAGGGAACAGTTACTACCGAGTTCCAGATACCGGTCCTGTGTAAAAATGCAGGTCTAATATTTCAAGCTCACCACATTTTCAAGAGAACCTGGAAAAGATCTGGATTTCTTTTCTGTGAGATCTTGATCTTTAAAGGTTGGCTCAAACTCTCAAATTATTTGAAAATACTATATGGACAAAATTGTTTTTCAATAGGCTAGTTCGATGCAGCTCACAGGCCACTGGTTTGTAACCTTCAAATTTCAAACATGGTGTTTGAAAATATATTTCTAGGCAGTGAGTTAAGCAAATAAAGTTTGCTTCAAGTTTTTGCAGTAACAAGAGATGTGACTGGAGAAACTGAACCTGAATATGCAAATCTTGGAAGGTAGGTAAATTCTGCTCCCCATTTAATCATCCATGAAATATTAGCTAGAAGACGCTTCTAAAATGTTTCAAACTTCTCAAAGAACCACGCTTTAATTATATAAAACTTTAACCCAATGTACTGTATGATGACATCTAACGATCATTTCCCTTCATTTTCCACCTGAACACACATTTCACTTTAACATCCACCTGCACTACTTCCTTTCGTAAAGAGGAGGTGGTATTTGGCTATTCTCTGGCTCTGATTCGTGAGAAATCAGCCCAAGACCAACATTTCTGTTCTTAACAGATTTTGGTTTTTAAATCAGTAGAACACAATGTTTCCCTGGGCTGAGTTCTAGCATGCCAAGTTTTGGCTGGCCACAGACTTTGACATCTGAGTGAAAAATCTTTCAACAATGGCATTTAAACTGAAGAATCAACAGACCTTTAATTATAACACTGCTTGTAATTCCCCCCTCCCCACTCCTTTTATCATGATGTTCAAATTGCCTAAAATCACTAACTGCACGGACAGCATGTTATTTCATTTGCCATTGGAAATATCATAATTTGGAAACTTGGTAGCTTGAGCTTGTGTATTAATTTTTGAAAAATCAGTATTGTTTTATTCACTATAAGTTAAAGAGGCATATGGAATGAAGTTCAAAATTATTGATTCATTCGCAATAGGAATAAAACACTTGGCATACAAATTTTCAATTTATCTAAAATGTTCAAGATTTATTTAGATAAGAGTAATATTTCTACTTGGAAATTAGGCATTAAATATATCAAAATATGGAGTCTCCTTTTTGTGAAATTTCTCTAAGTGCCTGGGTATTTTTCCATAAAATGTTAAGTGATCATTTTTTATGGCTTTTTTAAATGACACAGCCAGAGAGTACCCTACCTTTCCCTTATATAATAACAAAAGACACTTCTAAACTGCTAAAGTACATTAGGAATCCTTTGAAAATTTCCTTTTTAGAAATCAGTGTTGAAAAAGTATAGTTTATATCCAATCTGTCTATCTGGATATACTTAATGGACAAATTGGGGTTAAAAATGTAAATGTGGAAAATGTTTATTTCCATATTCTATAGTAGCTAGTTTTTTGTTTGTTTTTAAATGTACAGATCGGTTATACGTGGAAAGTGGGCAAAATTTCAGTTCCTTTTCATCTTGAAGAGAAACCTGGCTCTAGATCTCCAGGAAATGCATTTATTTAGACCAAACAATATGCCAGCTTTTTATACGTAATTTCTCATCTTCATAATATGTCTGCAAGATGGGTGTCATTAATCTTGGTCAAATTATTTGATTTATCTGAGCCTCAGTTTCCTTACCAGTAACAGATTAATTATAGGGGCTTTTGAGTCTTTTTGTCATTGTATTTTAAGGGGTGGAGTTTGGATGTAACCCCAGATCTGACTTCAAAAAGCATCTGCTTTCTCTTTTGGGGGGAGAAAAATACCTCCCTGAAGTGTAGACAACTGTTCCCTGTGTTACTGACCTTGCTTTCTGAATACAATGGGTTATCAGAGAGGTCACTTAATTATGTTTAGCACTCCCTCGTGACTCTGAAATTCATCTTCATTCAGAGTATAAAATTCACAGTATAAGAAGTCATAAGTCTCTGATTTCCTGCAACAGACCTGGTTTCCAAGCTTGCCTTTTATTATCCCTACAAATATGCTTGTATTTATAAAATTATGTCCTGTTTTTGTTCATAAAATATGGTCCCTATCATTGTCAACTTTCTGTGTAAAGTAGCAGAAAAGGTCAAGTGCAGGAAACTGGTCCTGACCAGTACAGTACACTCAAGAATTAGATTCTCCAAGGTAGAACCAGTAGAGGAAATGCGAATCAAAGTTGTTGAGGGAAGTGGAGATAATAAACAATATTAATACTGTAACTACATGTATTGAACTCCTAACAAAATGTTCCTGATCCTATTCGTATATCAGAGTTAATCCTCACAATATGCCCATTTTACATATGAGGAAACAGAGGCTTAGAGATGATAAATACCTCACTTAAGGTCATACGCCTAGGAAGTGGCATCTGACTCCAGAGCTAAGTTTCATCTATTTTACTACACTATCTCCAAGATCAGGGGAACAAAAATCTAAGAGGTAAATTTAAAGAGCAGTTATAAGATTATAAATAGAAAATGGAACCAAGGCTCAGAATTTGGAGTGGGAACAGATTAGGAACAAGGTGGTTGGTCCAGCATGGTGGAGGCCAGCAGGTGTTTGATACATGGGGGTGCCATATGACATTAAAAGTATAGCAACATGCAGAGCTTAGAGAGAGAGGTAGGGTGGGAAGGCAGAGAGAGAGGGAGAGGGAATATGCGTGGGCGGGGTAGGGAAGATACATAGGTCTGCTTGGCTGATTTCCTATGTTATTCTCTTTTGCGAATGTAAATAAAGCTTTGAGTGTTGGGGCACAGAGGGCAAAGAGGATGTGTCTGAGAGACCTACTCAAAAATATCTCTTTTCCCATGTCATTAACTGGAGGAAAAAAACCTGGTTGTCTAACAAGCTTCATTTTTAAAATACAAATTTTTCCAAGAGGGTTAAACCTCATTCACACCTTGGAGTAAATTACTTTAATGAGGCTACCAGACCACCTAACTGAGTGTAAATAGTCAAGATGCCACAGTTTGACTGGAGAAAGGTAATGGATAACTGTGGGGCTGAGGAGTAGAAGGGTGATGGGTGATGATACAAATGAGGATGAGAGAAGGATTTCCCTAGTCGAGAGGGAGGGCACAAATTTAATTCTGTGAAAATACTGTTAAGAGCCATGTGAATGTAAAGCATCATCATTATCGTTAGTTCTCCTCTGCACTTAGTTCTATGGTAGTAGCCAGCACTCAATCAAAATCACAATTGGTCGCTAATTTCTGGTGAAAATAAAGACTCAGCAGAATGCCCTACTTATAGCAGCTCCTCAATAAATACTAGTTGGGCAAATGGGATGTCAAAATTAGTTTGGAAGTTGGAAACTTTCAGACTTCCCGTGTTCCAACCGGTTTCTCCAGTCTGGCCGGTCAAGTTCAGGAGACTGTTTCCTCAGTTGGCAGGAAGGGAGAAACAATACAGAAAGTGAATGAAGAATTGACACCTCAGCCCTCTCCCTTCTTCTCACCTGCGTGGCCCAGGCCAGCATGCTCTAAACTCTGGGGCCCTCAGAATATATCTCTTTTTGCTGAGGCAATGCTGTAATAATGGAGTTATGTACAAGTTCAATTATGAAATGTATGATGAAAAACGAATAAAACAAAGAGGGTGTGTTAAAGATGAGCCCGTTCATCAAGGAGAGGGCTCATCCTCCACTGGAATCTCAATAGGCTTCAAAAAAACTTCACTCTAGACCCGTTCTGGGTCTGCCCTATGGTCTGAATGTCTCTGTCTCCCGCCTCCAAATTCATATCTTAGACTTCTAGTCCCCAGTGTGATGATAATAGAGGTGTGGTCTTTGGGAGGTGATTAGGTCATGAGGATGGAGCCCTCATGGATGGGATCAGTACTCTTCTAAATGAGGCCCCACAGAGCTTTCTGGCTCCTTGTGCCATGTGAGGATACAGGAAGTCTGCCGCCCAGAAGAGGATCCTCACCTGATTATGCCGACACCCTGAACTCGGACTTCCAGTCTCCAGAATTGTGAGAAATAAATTTCTGTTGTTTATAAGCCATCAGTCTATGGTACAATATTTTGTTATAACAGCTCAAACAGACAAAAACAATCTACACAAGAACTTCTGAAATGCTGATATATGCAACATAAACAAGCACGGTGGGAGCATTAAAATCAACCATAGAGCACAGGCATAGCTGGGTTCTGGGTGTGTGGCTAGTCCACGGGTGCACAGAGAAGCGCTGCTGTATGTGCGCACGTGCCTGACCCTCCCTGGTTTTCCGCCCCTTCCATCTCCCCCTTCACACTTATCTTTCACACTTTATAACATCACAGGAGACTTCTAAATTATAGTGCTTTTCAAATACGTTTTCTATCTTACTCTTAACCTAAAGAGGAGAGAGGGAGTATTTTGTTATAGATGGAATTTGACAGTAAACGTTATTTTGGATATATTTTCTTATTTGTCAACTGTGGCAAAAAAGGCCCATTTTGTCTGAAAGATTGATAACTCTTCAGAATGTAAGAGCTGGAATGTGTAGCCCAGTGGTTACCAACCCTGGCTGCATATTGGAATCACCTAGGAAGGTTTAAAGAATATGGATTCCTGAGCCTTGGCCTCTGCCCCTCCCTTCCCCAAGTGATTCTTATATAATGTCAGTTTTGGCTGCTTTCAGCTAGTTATGGTGACCAGGGATCTTAATCAACGTCTTCATTTAACTGATGAGGAATCTGAGACCCAGAGAGGTACAGTGGCTTCTCTAAGGTCACACAGGGATATATTATATGTGAAGATAAATGCTGTGGATAATGTGAAATTGATACCATTAGCTATATTCCAAATTATTTCATTACTTTAGAGTATATTTTGTATGTTTTTATGTATAATTCACACACCTGCAAGCCACTTATGTGGCATCCCAAATACAGTTAAGAAGAGAAAGAAAGTGTAAAAGACCTGCAAGTCAAGTAGACCACACATAAGTCCCTCAAGTCTCTCTGATAAGCTCTGCTCTTGCCACTTTGTCCTCTTCGTCTTTGAAACAGAGACAACATCTTGATCTCCAAGCCTTGCCCTTCTGCTGCACTGTAGCCTCATGTCTCCAAAAGCCCAGCTGAACTCTCATGGATACCCCGTCCGTACCTTCACGCTGTATGTTCAAAATTAAACTTGTGCTTTCCGCTCCCAAATCTGCTCCTGCTCTTTAGCCCTCTGCTTCTGTTTATGGCCCCACTCAGGCTCAATATCATAATGACATCTTTTGTGCCTTCCTCTCCCTTGCTCTCCAAATATAATGGATTAATTCTCCTTCTGCCATATCTCAATCAGTTTACCAGCTCGCTTCGTTCCCTCTGCCCCTGCCCTAGTAAGGGCCCTCGTTGCCTTTCCCTGGACTATTGGGATAGTCTCATACCTGATCTGTGTCCTCTGGTCTCTCCCTGCTCCAATCCATTTTGCTCATGGCTGGCAGAGCCAATCTGAGGCACAGCTCTGATTATGTTACTCCTACTAAAAACTTTCAATAGTTTTCCATCGTCTACTGAATAAAGTCCAAATTCCTGGCCTGGTAATCAAGTCCTTTCACTTTCTGGTCCCAATTTATTTTTACCATTTTATTTCCCACGACTCGCCTTCACACACTCCATGCTCTAGTTAAACCCAACTACTTCTTTGCAGAATCATTACCCTTTGATTCTTCCCGGCTTTGCTCACGGTTTCAGAAATGTTCTTTTCTTCTATCTGTCTGCTCAAGTCCTCCTTGCCTTTTAAGGCCCAAATCCAGTGTCGCCTCTTCGGTAAAGCCCCCAGTTAGCTCTTCTCTGAACTACAATAATACTTAATCTATACTGCTTTCATAGAGCACAGCGCTTTCTACTATGGATTCTAGCAAAGCAGGCACACATCTCAGACCTGCTGCTGGGTGAAAACTTTTCTGAGGGCAGGATCTGTGTCTTGTTTATCTGTGTATCCCCCCCACTGCTGAGCACACAGTGTACTGCACTTGTTTACATATTTGTTAAGTGAATGAGTAAATGCATGGACTTTACGTGTAGCCTAAGGGACGTTGGTTGTTTTTTTTTTCCTAGTCTGAAGCAGATTAGAAGTAGTGTATTAGAGAAGAAATGCGGATTAACATGAGGCTGGCACAACAAGAAGAAACTTGATCACTGAAGAAGAGAAATAAAAACTGTAAAAAGAAGACATGAGAACTAAAAATATTATAGTTATCTGGGGGTAAATAAACACAGAAGCAAATAATCTTATAGACTAAGGACCAAATAGTTAATGCCACTTGCAAATGCTTGGAAACCACAAAACAATATTCAAATACACAGCATTATTTTTATACTTCCACATCCTCATCAGCATCAGTAGAAACACAACACAGTTGTTGTTTAATGATGATGACCCTGAGGCATTTAGAAAAGTATGAATTATGGTAAATATATTCTAAGAAAGCTGGATATCAATCCAAGGTATTATACATCAAAACTTAATATTAATAAAATAAAATATCTTTTGATAATTAAGAGGAGATAAGCTTCTGTTATATGGCATCCTCTATTTGCATAAACTGATTTCCATAGTGAAGTCACATAAATAAGCTCTCTCCCTTTACACATGAAGACACCTATATATTTTTCGAAACATAAGAGAAACAATTGTTGTACCATTAAAAATAAAATATGCTCAAAAAAATATGCCCATGATATACAATTTAGGAAAACAGAAGAGGGGTAAGACAAAAGAGCATAGTTTTCCAGGATCTACAATTTATTACTAAAAAATAGTTGTGTGGATACATGTATATGTATGGCTGAGTCGCTTTGCTGTTCACCTGAAACTGTCACAACATTGTTAATCGGCTATACTCCAACATAAAATAAAAAGTTAAAAAAATAGTTGTGATTACACAATATGTATAATTATATATGCTGCCCTTTAGTATATAGCATAAATAGTCCAAGTTATTATAAGCCCTTCATAAACATTTTAATGACTCAAAAATCCTAATGGATATGGCATAATACACTTAACCAATTCCCTAGAGTTGAACATATAGCTTATTTCTAGTTTTATAACATAGATATGTCTAAGAAGATTTGCTATGAGCTGATAATTGTTGCTGAGTGAGGAACTCATGAGGGTTCACTATGATGTTCTTTCTACTTTTGTATATGTTTGAAATATCTACAATGAAAAGGTAAAAAAAATATTCATGATAAACATTTTGTGTACAAAGTTTTTTATTTATTTCTAATTATTTTCTTAGGTTAGACTTTAGTACTAGCTGCCTGGTTCAAGATCTGACTCCATCATTACCTAGTTATGTAACTGCAGGCAAACTGCTGATGTGTTCTCAGCTTTAGTTCCCTCAACTGAAAAATGGGTGTAATATGGTGACTGATAGGGCTGTAGTAAGGATTATCATATGACATGATATACATCACGTGCCTTGCATAGCACCTGGCACGGTGTTAGTGTACGATAAATATTATCTTGTAAAAACAAAATGCTGGTTGCATAATTATATGTGTTGTGGTTATTAAAAAGTCATCATGTATAAACCGAGAAACATGCCAGAAATAACACACTGAAGTGTGCATCATGGCCATCTCCAGGTGAGGCATTTATTCGAAAGATACTGACAATGCTAAAATAATTTAGACTCTTAACTACCAACCATTATGGAGCATTTTCTATGTGACCGATACTGGATCAAATGCTTCACACATATTGATATTATTTCATTTAATCTTCACGAGAATTCTTGGAAGCAATTACTATTACTATTCTTATTTTATAACTAAGGAACTCAAGGCTAACCGATTAATTAACTTGCCCCCAAGGACACAGGAATAGAAAGGGCCTGTTGTCAAACACAGGTCTGAACCCCTGGAATTCATCCCTAAGCTATTGGAAATGGCCTTTGGACCTTGCTCTCTTTTGTAAAGACCTCAGTGTTTTTTCTTTTTTTTTTTGGCTGCGCCCTATGGCATGTGGGATCTTAGTTCCCCAACCGGGGATCGAACCCGTGTCCCACTGCATTGGGAGCATGGAGTCTTAATCACTGTGCCACCAGGGAAGTCCCCTCAGTGTTTCTAATCTTTATCCCTCAGAGGCAGATTTAAGTTTTGGACAAAATTTCGGCCCAACTTTGGAAGTTAAACTGGACCTCTGGTTAGAGCATATTTTCCTCCCTTTCACTTTCGTCAGTATTATTTAATTAGAAAAAATGTATTCTAAAAAACAATTTTAGAGAAGAAGAAGAAGTACTCCATAAAATAAGCTGCTCTTTAAGAATGCATATCTTATGGTCCAAAAAAGTTAATATACATGTTGGTTTAGAACAATGATTTCCCACTGGTTTGATTAACTTATGTCCTAACTGTAAAATAATTCATTATCAAACACACGCACATGCACACTCTTTAGAACACCTATAAAGTGGTCCATATTACATATTTCACTTTAAATATATAATCTCTAAATGTGTATGCATATGTGTATATGTGTAAGATACAGTGAAAGTTTGAATTTGGAAAATGCTTCAAAAGTCGAAAAAGATGGTTTTCTACAAATGTTACGAGAAATTAAGTCACAGGAAGCCTTAATTTTAAAAAAATGGTCAGATGGCAAATTAAGTCTTTTATTTTGGGTCTGGGAGGCTACTCCTGTGCAATGTACTCTAGACAAGAAACACCAAAGGGGATGCTGCATCTCTTCTGCCTCAGACAGCACATTTATGCATCTGTATTATAAAAAATGTGCCAGCACTAGCAAGCTCACAGTACTGAGCAAAGTGCTACAGTTACAGCTGGGAATTTGTATTTCTGGGCTGGCTCTATTTACTGGTTGGTGGGTTTTTTGGGGGGAATCTGTTTCTCCCCGGGGGTCCCAGTGGGGTGTTTTTTGTGGGGTGTGGTGATGAAGGAAGGAGTTTTTGTGAGTTCTATTTTGGATTTTGGTGAGTAGAAAAGCAGGGAATTTGCCAGCCTGCTACTCAGTTATACTGAAACATGATGCAAACTGCCTCAATTTGGAGCACAGAAGGTGCTGAAAAAATTTTCTGAGGAGGTCTTGAAATATCTAAGCCTGTCTTCAAGGAAGGACTCGTTTCTCTCAAAAATCACCCAGTAAATAATAGAGTATGTTGTTATTGTCTCTCCTCCCATAAGTGGCTCCCTAAGTCACTACCCAAGGTATCACACTTGAAAGGTAGCCATTATGATATTTAAAAATTACACTGTGTTCTTTAATAATTCCCAGGAGAGTATTAAGAGGAATATGCTTGAATGTGGGCCTTCTTTACAAAGTCACTTCTACATATGCACACTGTTAGGAGTATAGGCTGCAAATGTTTGAACAAGCTGTATTTCCATATTTACATTGTCCAGTCTATTTTCTTTTTCCTATTTTCCTGAATATGCCTGAACACATGTGTCCAGTATAAACCTACAATTGCACGGCCATGTCTACGTGTGTTTCCAATTCCAAACTATCTTCAAAATGGTTCAGCTTTCTAGAAACACAGCCATATAATTTGTTTGAATTGAAAAACTGCTTGGCAAATGCACGCAGGTCATAATGGCAGGTAACAGATCATTTATTGAAGTGCTGAAACAAACAGAAAACAAAGTCCAGGACACGATCTCAGAGCAGCACTTCCCTTGTGAGATCCTCTCAGCTGAGGAAGGACTGAGTGAGACAATAATAAAACAAATACCCGTAGGCTTTTCAAACAGTAACAACCCGCTCCAGGTTAGCAGCATTTCTGGACCTTGATGGTACAATGATGTCCTCAACCCTTGCTTTCAGACACTGGATTGCTCCTTGAGTAGCCTTTATCATTTCCCCCCTAAGTTTTGTTGAAGATGTCCTTGAAATTAGATCATATTTGTTCCTGACAAAGCATATGTATGTTGTGGCATCACTCTAAAACCAAGGATGGGTTTTAGCTCCATGAAGAAAAAAAATTCCAACAACCTTTCATGCTGAGATTTCTCATGCTAGTTCTCAGCACAGAAGTGATTTTTTTTTTTAAGTTGCATAAAGCCTAGCAAGGTTTAAGTTTTCCCAGCAAGAAGAAAGTGTTTTTCAGCTGTTAAATTTTTCAGATGCTTTTTCTGAATTTGGATACAACTCAAAAACATGTTTGTTTTAAAATGTAAACCTTTTTATGTACAGAGGTTTGCATATAGAGAAATGCTATTACTATGTTTAAAGGTACTTGCTTTTGAAATAAGGAAGTCATGGGCACTTAAATATAACAAACTGAACGTTGCTTTATGGACATTTCGTTAGGCACTAACATAAATACGATGTTCTGGAGGACCACGGAGCACACGTTTGCTGACAGGATCACTTATGACACTGGAAGTGGATGTACTTCCATGTGAGAGCAAATGGTGGCCAGGTTTGGACTGAAGAGCATCCTTACAGTCAGCTGGTATGCTTTCCCAAGACCCTTCACTCCAGTTGCGTGGCACTTCTTGGCCCTAACTTGCTTGATTCCTCAGCTTGTTGACTGGGCCAAAGTTGATACAGCATATGGTATTTTAAGCACAAAAATGAAGAAACACATTGAGGTCTCAGCAGAGAGGCAGAGATGAGGGTAAATCTTCAGAAGGCCTGCTGTCTGCCTATTTAATGGGTCTAGTCACTCTTCAATTTTAAGCACATTGTAGATATGTTGAATAGGAAAATATATTATCTTTATCTACCCATTTTTTAAAAAACATTTTTATTGAAGACTCACAGTAAGAAGTTCATTTTACATTGTGATCCAGTGATTGTTTACATACATACATGGAGATACACACGCACACACACGTGTGTGTATTCCAGAGACAGAAGGTAACCAATCTACCCACATTTTAAATCTTAAGATTCTTTGTAATTCTATTGAGTATTTTTAAAAATTTTATTTTATGGAAGTATAGTTGATTTACAATGTTGTGTTAATTTCTGCTGTACAGCAAAATGATTCAGTTACACACACACACACACACACATATATATATATATATATATATACATTCTTTTTCATATTCTTTTCCATTATGGTTTATCATAGGATATTGAATATAGCACCCTGTGCTATACAGTAGGACCTTGTTGTTTATCCATTCTAAACATAACAGTTTGCATCTGCTAATCCCAACCTCCCAATCCGTCCTTCCTCCCCCCTACCCCCACTGAGTATTTTATTGCTTGGAAAGTTGAATATCAAGGATTAGAAATTCAGCACACTTCAAACTTCTAATCAAGTACTTTCCAAAATTAAGAAAAGTACCTGATCTTCTGGTTTAGTCTTTGAAATGCCAACAAAATTTATCCTTTCCCTTATTCATTCATTATTTATTTATTTATTCATTCCCCAAACATTTATTGACAGCCTACTATATGCCTTACACTATATACCTGCAATATTTCTAGGCCAGTTACTTCACAGTTGCTTTAGAATTTATGGCAGTGCTGGTCAGATGGTTCTTGAAAGGGAGAATCTTCCAGAGTAAAACAACCTGTTCATAGTGCTTCCTATCTAGCAACTAAGAGCCCTGATAGCATCTCTCCTAACCTCTTATTATGGTTCTAGTATAAAACCATAAGTCTATTTTTATTTACTTTTCATATTTAACCCTAATTTTAAATGTTGAGTGCAAACATGAGACTTTAAGAATATTTGAAAATAACTTTGCCATAATAAGGTCTTCCTCACATCTTACATGATACATAGAGAATATTTACACAAATTTTCCCATGTTACTGATATGCAGAAAACTGACTTACCTACTTTATAGTGATTATGAAAATAAATGAGCTAAAGCATGTGAAGTTCTAAGAAGCAGAGTAAATAAACATTATTATACTAGAATCACCAGAGACAGTGTGTCTGCTCCCCTCTTGATGAGGGCAGTATATGTACAGTAAGAAGACAGGTTCTAAATATTTATTACTAGACCTTCTTCAGGTGGGTGTGTCCTTCTACTGCAGTAGAAACCATTATATAAGTATAGAGCTGGAGCCCAATTCAATTACTTACATGGGTCTTCCAGAAAATGGTTAAGGCCAGGGACTTAGAAAAATGCAGAAGACTGACCATACACACAGGTGGAGGAGACATGAGTCTCTCTCCTCATCATGTAGGTCATAATTCAAGGTCATGGAGTTGCTACGTTTTAAGAGTAAAATGTTTTGAGGCTTTTAAAAGAATTTTAAATGAATTAACTTTATTTTGGGAACTATGATTTGGGCATTATTAAAATATTACAATTGGATATAGTTTCATAAACAAAATTATAGGCCACCTTTTCAAAAGATCTTAATAACTCAATTTTTTTATGGGTACAGTCAGTTGTCTGTTTAAAGTTATTACATCTTCCAAATCATGTTACTTTGCACAAATGACAAACTGGCATGTGCATATCAACACAGAGAAAGAAGGAACTGCTAAGGTCATGTAAGTAGGGACATGGCAGGCTTCAAGCATGGAGGCCAAAGGCGCCAGAAACATGGGCAAACAGCTTAAAATTGTCCCTTCTTTTGTTTGTGCATTGTTTCTATATGGAAAATTACATTTCTCTGAGAGTATATGTGTAAATATGCATCTGCTAGTATTTTGGCAACTCTAAGTTACCTAAATTAGTTTTGATCAACACTGTCGGATTTTTAAACCCACCAACGTAATAAAAGCAAGTTTAAAAAAACACAAACAAATCCTACAGTACATTGTGTGCTCTGCTGTTCCAAGCCTCAGTTTCAAGACAAAAGGAGAGCGAGACTTTGTCATTTGCTAGCTGTTAATAATCAAGAGAAGATCTGCCAGACAAGCTCTTCAAGGGCTCTGTCTGTCTGGACCAGGTATATACTGCAATACACAAAGGGCTTTGCAGGGGGAGAAAAATGAGTGTTCATGGACAATGATGCAGCTTTCTTAATTAAGATTTTCATTACTGATACATACATTAAGTTCTGCAACTGCAAGAGCCAAAGCACTGTCATGTGCAGGTAGATGTCCCTGATTCCACCTTCAGGCAGTAAAGCTAAAACATATTAAATGTGCACCCAGCAAACGTTGTGGGAGCCAGGAGAGCTCCAGAAATATTTCTGTTGAATGCAGAGAGGCCCCATTAAAAGCAACTTTGTAATGCACCTAATAGGCAGGAGAAAAGCCCATACCAACAAACAGTGCGCACATGTGTTCCTATACGGGACTGCTTTGAGGGTCCAGCCACAGACAAAGGTAGCTGTAGCTGACCTAGAAATAATCTTTACAGTCACATCAATAGCTCAGGCCTGAAAAGGACCTTTGATCTTTAAGGTTTTTTTAATGCCTATTGTTGAGAAAAGAAATAAATGACTGATTTGGGGTAGTTTTTGGAAGATGGTAAAGACTCCTGTCCACAGCTGGCCTTGACTCTGTCCCTTTGGGTCACTCAGTCTGTTTTCCCTGGATCCTCAGGCTGGTCCACAAGTCAGTATGATCTGCCAAGGGTGTACTGTTCCCATGAAATAATCTGACTGTGGTGTGGGGAAATCTTTCTTCTTAGATCAAGTTATTTTTTGCTAAGAGATGAGAGGAAAGTAAACCCCTGCACAATCCTAGAAATGGATGAATATCTAGAGTATGTGTTTTCGATTACATCTTAACTAAAGCCTAACTCGTTTTAGGGTTGCTGGCACTGTTAATGTGCACCCAGCTCTCCCTTGTTTTTCTGGCTTCTAATTGCATCCCTTCCTGTTTCAAAGTCTGTGTCCCTTTGTGGGGCTACCCAAAGAGCTCCTGTCTCCTCTCTAAAGAAAGCCTCTATCTCTTGGTCATTACCAAAGAGGAAATGATTATTAGACACTGAACTTCATGAAAGATCATTGTATCACAACAGTCAAAAATTATACATTAATTTCCTATTAGGTAAAAGCATTTATCTGGAATTTAAATGTAATCCCTCATTTTCTCAGAAAGAATAAACCAGAATCCAATATCAAAATCACTCAAAAGGATGTCTTTAAAGTGTTTTGGCTATAGTTCTTTGTTGTTTGAGGAAAAGGGGAAAATTCCCAATAATAGTGACCAGTAAGATTTCTCTTGGATTCCTGCACCAAGATTCAGATCTCTGAAGTAGTTTTCTGGATGTTAGTGTACATTTCTGAAATTCTTCTCCTAGGTATATCAGAGAGTTGGAGTGGAGTGGTGAACACACAGCCTACTGTGAGGTGGCTGACCTCTGTACCAATTCTAGACGAGTGATGTTAATGACTGGTGATAATAAGATGATCAAGAAATTGACTCTTTATAAATAGAGATAGACAGATAGATAGATATAGACACATTGTCAACAGATACTTCATGCATTTTGGGAAAACTAAACAGTATTAAGGTTCTTCCTAAGCTTCACTGAAAAGTGCTATTATAAAACTGGTAGACTGGTAGTCATATAGGCTCAAACACATTCTAGAAAAAAAGTCTACATTTTCTTACTCTTCACCACATTTTATGACTGTGGTGTCCCCTTTTGCATCTTCATGTTCATCCTTTTGCTGTTCATTGTGGTTATCACTTTCACAGATTTTTTTTTTGGATTTTTAAAAGAATATATATATGTATAACTGAGTCACTTTGCTGTACAGAAGAAATTAACACAACATTGTAAATCAACTATACTTCAATAAAATAAAATAGAATAAAAAAACGGGTAGAGGAGCATGTGGAATCTAATGGTAAAGAACTAATGTAGTGACACTATTTAAGTCTGATGATTATGGAGAAAAGCAGGGGGAAAAATCCCAGAAAATGATTCCAACTAGAGACTTCCTGTTACTTCTCTTATGCGTCCTTGACTAGCTTGTAAGGACCAGAAAGAAGGACATTGTTAGAGGATTTAAGAGTAACTTTTACTCAAATTCTGTCATGAGACACAGGCTTCTCTCACCCAAAGTACAGGGTTAATTTTAAATTAGAGGTGATAATTATTTTCCATGTACTAAAAGCCTAGAAATTTCCAGGAAGGAACTAAAGGTGGAATCAGTTTTACCCTACCAAAGTGTGAGAGGTAAGGTGGTCCATTTTAAATAATCTGGAAATGATTCTCTGAACAAGGTAGGTATGCCTGATTTGTCTTCAATAAGCTCACATTAGAAGAAATGAGAAATAACAGAGACTACAGAAAGAGTGCGTAAAAGAAGAATCCAACGAAAGAAAAAAAAAAAAAACCTTAATTTTATCACTACAAAGACCTCCTGTGCAAGAGAGTAGAAAGACTCTTTGAATAAGTAGGTGGCATATGTACCATACATATATATAATGTATACCCTATATACACACCTTTGCCCAGCTTTAAATTGGCAACCATGTTTGGGGAAGAAAAGAAAAGGGTGAGAAAGAACATGAGGAAGACTCAACGTTAATTAATAACACTCAACATTAACCATCATTACTGGGTCCCTGTTTGGCCTCTGAGTATAAGCTATGTTATAGAGGGAGGGGTATAATATGTGACGTCTTCTAAGGGCATCATTAAGAAAGCCAGACATTCGGCACTCTGAGTTGGCAGAGGGGCAGCGCGGCCTCTAACTGCTCCAGGGGCATCACTGAAACCTAGCTCGTAGTCATGTGCTCCCACCTTGGGCAGTTTCACTGCTCAGGTAGAGGAGTCATATACTAGGCCTGGGTCCTACCATTTGCCTTAGCTTGTGGTTGGTTTAAAGGAGCTTCTGTACAACCTTGAACATGATTGCCTCTTTTCTGCTTCCCTTCTGGACGCTACCTAAGGATTTAGGGCACTGCATACGACTTTCAGACATGGCTTTCCGTTAAAGAGGGAGAAAGGATGCCCCGAAGCACGTGCCATCCCTTATCAGATGCAGATGAACTTTTTGTGCTGAAGGAATGCTCCAATTACCACTCAGAACAGCGCTGCACAACTCCTGCCCCTCTGAGAAGCTTGGGGTACACACTCCGGGAATCAGATGCTCTCTATCCCCAAACACAGGGAAGATGCTCTGTCAGTCTGCACCGTGAAGGGCAGGGGCTGATACTGTCAGTGTGGCATTTCTGCCTCTCTAGCGTCTTTCACTTTCCCTGAAGTTGTTGATAAATATTCCATTTCATTAAGTATGTAGTAATACACATGGGAGTCAGAGACAGAGAGAGAGAGGGAAAGGTGGAGGACACTGATGACATGGCCTCTAGCACTTTATTTATGAGAACATCCAGAAATCTCTATCTACATCTGGTAGAAGAATAGTGTCAATTCTGCCCTGGAGACATGGATCAAGCAATGTTGCCAGTGTGTATTTTTCCCTTCCCAATAATTGACTGATTCTGGAGTCTGATGGCAGAGCTCAGATGATCATTTTCACATTCATGTGAGTGAACAATTAGCCTGCCGCTTTGGGGGATGGTGATGTCAAATAAACATGAATGTATGTAACCAAGGGAAGTATTATCAGTGCCTCACCCAGGAACTCCGCGGGTCCCCTGAGTAGTGCTTTTCTCCCCACAGCTTTCGCTGGGAGGGTGGTGAGGGTGTGGGCTGCGTGCAGAGCACAGGAAACAGTGCTGGGGGTGACCTCACAGGGCCTGAGGAGCACTGCCTTTGAGCAGAGGATGAGACAGCTAAACAGCTAAACACTTGTGAGGCTGCTCATTTGCCCTTTCCAAGTTTTTACTGTATTATTCACCTTTTCGTTGTTGACTTATACCTACTCTTAAAATATTAGGGATATGCAGCAGAAACTAACACACCATTGTAAAGCAATTATACTCCAATAAAGATGTTAAAAAAAACCAACAGAAAAATCAGTGAAAAATTCAGCCAAAAAAAAATATTAGGCATATGTCACAATATTTTCCCCAGTTTTTTAAAAATACTTTCTACCATAGTGATTTTTATTTTCATGTAATAAAATTTAATACATTTTTCTTTAAGTTTTCAGTTGATTGTATGCTTGGAAAAAGCATCTCATACCCTCAGTACGAAAGTCTTCACTTATATGGCAAAAAGTTCAATTGACAATTACAGAATTAGTGAAGATGCAGAGAAATGGGCAGCCTCTTTCTTTGCTGGCGGGGGTATACATTGATACAGTTTTGTTGCAGGGCAGTTTAGCAGTAGATAAACTTTACTTTGGCAGTTCCACTACTAGAAATCTATCCTAAGGAAATAATCAGGCAAGTGAATTAAAAAAAAATGCACACATGTATAGAGATGATTACTGTAGCATTGTTTGGTTAGAAAAAATTTCCAAATATCCTAAATGTCCATCAATAAGTGACTAATTCAATAAATTACCCTCCACTGGAGTACAATGTGGCTGTCAAAAAGATAATGTAGATCTATATTTATTAACATGGAAAATGCTTATTACAATGTTGAATAAAAAAACAAGATTACAAAACAGCCAGTAGATTTTCCTTTCATTTTGAAAAGAGAAAGACAAAGAGAAAGATAAAGAGACAGATAAATAGATATGTTTGGAAATATATTCCCCAAAGTGTTACCAGTGGTTATCTCTGGGCAGTGAGATTTTTGAATGGATTTTTTTTCTTTTATATCATCATTGTAACAAATGCAAGCCAAACTAAATGTATACTTTAGAAGTAAAAATTAGAATTTTAACCTTAGGGGAAAAAAGCTTAAACTCTGCAACAACTACTTAAAAATTCAAATATGAGTTTCATAGTTTTAGCAGTTAGTAACTCTCTTAATAGGGTGAACATTCTCTTGAATGGGTGGCATTATTGCCTGCCTCAAGTTTCCTCCAAGTTTGACAATTCAGGTGACACATTATAGTTCTCACCTTAAAAGACTTTAAAGTATAAAAGCTCAAATACTGGAAATAACCCAAATATCTATACCTAGAGCATAGTTAGGAAAATTCTGGGGATTTTATATGATAGAAAATTATTCAGACATTATGGTGGCATTTACAAAAAGTATGTAATTACACTGAGAAGCACTTGTTAGTAAAAAAAATAGGATACAACCCTATATGTACAGTGTATGCTCAACTATGTTAAAATTCAGATAAAAGACTAGAAGGTGATCTAAAAAATTTTTAATAATAGCTTTTTTCTGTTTAGTGGGATTGTGGATGTTTTCTCCATACTCTATACCTTCTTAATATTTTACAATAAGTGTGAATTATAGAATCATGAAAGAAGTAAATATTAAAAAAATACAGCTGCTTTGCTCAGCCGCTGCCAAATTTTACCCCAGATGTATCTGCAATTTAGTTTTGAGTCAAATGGTCCTAATGTCATTTCCTAAAGGGAATCTAGCAGAATGGAATGTGTTCAAATAAAGGAAAGCGGTCATTACCACCACCTCTTTGTAAGCCACCACTTTATAGTGCTTAGAATAATCTGAGTGAGGAATCCTACTGCTACTGGAATTAGGAATTTCCATATTCTTCAGGTCTTCTTCATATCTTGTCTTACATTACCAGAAGCTGGAATTTAGTTGGTCTATAGCACTCTGGAATGTCTCCAGGTCTGGAAGCTGTTTTGGAAGCTGATGGTGTAGGCCACCATTAGGAATGGAGGCTCATCTACTCATTTCAAGTGGGAGTTCCCTTGAATGACAAGGGTGAGCTGCTATATAAGGTCTTCTATAGATAATTAGCTTTCTTTTTCTTATTTTTTTCTTCTCTCTCATCTACCCACTCTTCTTCTCTCCATCCCTCTTTTAAATAAATCGCCTTTCTGTATAGTTAGAGGGAAGCTTTTAAAATTTAGAGAAAATTCACACGGTACCAATACCACACTTCAAGTAGATGATCTAATTGTTCCTAAATGACCGTATTTTAGCAAAATGAGGATGGGAGAAATCAGAATTGTCACTCATATTTGTATGATGCATATTAGAGGCTTGGCAATAAGGCAGACAGTAGATATTTTGTGAGAAAGCAAGAAAATAATTGGGTAATGCCAGGATGGGAGGAAGGAACGGGCAGAAGAAAGAAAAGTAATGACAGGGGTTTCTGTGTCTTTTGGTAAAGGTTATCTAATCACCTGTTCCTGGCCTTTCGGACTAGACGGCAGCCTTTAAACTTCACTAGACTGTTTTTTCTGTACCAAACACAGTGCCTGGTGCAATGTAGGTACTCACCAGATGCTTAGAGAACTGAACGGAGCCCTTTCACTGCCTTTTCATTCTGGCCTCTAATAGAACCAAAACGAAGCTAAAAACTCTAGTATCTTTTCATGTACATTAGGTAAAGCTCCATCCTAATTTGAACTCAAGTGCACATCTCCTCTGAGCTTCCACCTTCATCACTGAACTGCTTCATCACTGAACTGCTGGAGAAAATCACACAAGATAGACAGGTACCACATTAACCCACCAGGCTCACCTATACCTTCCACACTGCCAAGGAGAATACTGCTGTTTTTCTGGCTAACCTACTGCCCATTTGTCCCAAGAACTACTTTAAACCTCTACTTTCGTCAAATCTCCTCCTCATTTATTCTTAGCAGGACCTTGCTCCCTAGGAGCCATCACTTGGGAAACCTCTCAACTTCTCAGTACCAAACGTACACATGGCTCGCATCTATCCCTACCGTTCCTTCTTTTTTCTTGTAACTATAGAAGAGATGTCCCTACTTCTCTCCTTCCACTTGTGCTCAGGATTCCATGTCTCTGTCCTTATCAGGAATCTTCCACTACCAATCATCCTATCCTCTTGTCTCTCCTATACACTGAATCTCTCCTCTCTACTGTATTCTCCTAAGCATATAAAGATGCCAGTATCTCCATTTTTCCCCCAAAATTTTTGACCTCACTCCCCCATTCCAAAGATATTATACTAGCTCATTTTCTTTTCCTTTACAGTAAAACTTCTAAGACTGATACACATTTGCTGTCTCTGTTTCTTCACTTCTTACGCTTTCCTCATCCTGTGACGAATAAATTACTGCTGCTACCTCTTCAACAAGCCACCTTTTGCTAAGGTCAACAATAATTCCAGATTGATATATTAAGTGATATATTTTTCAGTCCTTAACTCACTTGACTTCTCAGTGGTCGCTACCGACCACTCTCTTTGAAACACCTTCTTCTCTTGGCTTCTGTGCCAATGTTTTCTTATTTTCCTACTACCTCTTAGCCGTTCCTTCTGAGGATATTCACAGCCTCATTTTTCTCTACCAGCTGATTAAATATTAAGAGTTCCTCAAGTCCCAGTTGGGGACTTCTTCTCAATCTAACCTTGCCCCTAGGCAATTATCATCCATGCCAACAGCTTCATTCGCCTTTGCTTTACTTCTGAATTCCAGTTGTATATATTCCTCTGCCTACTCAATATGATCACTTATCTCTATCAAAAGCATCTGACACTAGGCATTTTAAAAACAGATCTTATGATCTTTTCTCCACCCCAGTTCTCCTCTGGTGTTTCATATAACCCTGAGTGGCACCATCCTCCATATTGTTTTACAAGCATAAAACCAGTAGTCATAGTTGCCACTTCTTTCTCCTTCATCTCCCACATCCAATCCATAAGAAAATCCTGTATATTTTGCTTCTGAATTACCTCTTGATTCCATTTATTATTCTTCTATTCCCTTTGTCACTGCCCTAGTCTATCTCTTGTCTGTTCTATTACAGCAGCCTCCTTACTTTTGCTCCTTCTAGACCATTTACCATAATGAAACTAGCTTGATCTTTATCTTTAACTTTTAATCTCAAAATTATCGTAGTTTATCATGTAATTGTAAGAGATAATACAGAAAGATCTGGTGTACCCTCTACCCCTCTATTATTGATATATTGGCCCAAGATAATACCTTGTTTAACTATGGTACAATATCACAGTCAGGCAATTGACATTGGTACAATCCATCCACCTTATTCAGATTTCACTCATTTTGCATGCACTTATGTATGTGTGTGTATGTAGTTCTATGCTACCGTATCCTTATGTATAGATTTGCATGGTCACCACCACAGTCCAAATACAGTTACATATAAGAATATTCTGGCCTACACTTTTACAGCCACAGGCAGCTCCATCTCTCCCCCACTCCCTAATCTCTGATAACCACTAATCTGTTCTCTATCCTTATAATTTTCTCATTTCAAGAATCCTATATAAATGAAATTGGCTTTTTCACTCAGTGTAACACCTTTGCTGTTAATCCAAGTTGTTGTACATACCAAGAGTTCATTACTTTTGAGTGCTGAGCAGTTCCATGGTATGGTTGTACTACAGTTTAACCATTCACTCATTGAAGGACATCTGGGTTTCCAGTTTTGGGCTATCATGAATAAAGCTGCCATAAATTTTGATTTTGGTGTGGATATGTTTCTGCTTGTTTGGGATAAATGTACAAGAGTAACATGATCTTTTTAGAATAAAAAGTTGATCAAGCCACTTTCATTCTTAAATTTGCTTTCCTATTGCCCTGAGGCAAGTCCTTAATATGGCCGACAAAGATCCTGATATTATCAGGCCCTGTATTATCTCTTCAGCCTCAACCTGGCTGCTTTTCACCTCATTCTCTCTATTCTGCTACATTCAGGGCCTTCATTCATGCTGTTCCCTCAGCCTGGAAACCTCTTCCACCACCTAATCTCACTTCTTATTTTACATCTTCAGATGTCAGCTCAATGTCACTTCCTCAGTGAAGCTTGTACTGTACTTCCAGACTCACTTATTAAATATTCCCCTCCTATATTTACTATTATTATTATTAAGTATTCCCCTCCTATATTTGTTCTTAGAAAACCTGGCATTTTAATGTCATAACAGAAAGCACAGTTTGCAGTTATAAGTTCTTTCATGTGACAGTTTGGTTAATATCCGTCTTTCATCCCCCAAATTATAAACTCCAGTAGGGCAGAGACCATGTCTGTTTTGCTCATTATTATACTTTCAGCACTTAGTAGACATTTACTTTGTGTTTGATGAAATTCAGCCAAGGCTTTTAAGACAGATAGTCTTGGATTCAAGTTCTATCTCTATCACTTCCTAGGCATTCTTGGAAAAATTACTCAAACATACAAAATCTCCATTTTATCTTCAAAATTAGGATTATAACATCATCTATTTAATAAGAGTAGTTTAAAAGGTTAAATCATATAACCATTAATAGTATTTGTCCAGTACCTAAAGAAAGGCAAGCACTCAACAAATGTTATTTCTTATTGTTATTACTATTTTAACAAAAGATAAGAGTTTTTGTATTTTTTTTCCCAACTAGGTTTTAGTCCATTATCTTCATTTCTTGCTTGTTCCTGGGGTTCTGATTCTGGTAACTTTGAGAGTCTGAAAAGGATCCCTTAGTTTAGGTCTCCAATAATTCTATGACTACTGGTTTCAACCTCAGGTATGTCCCCTTAGGCAGATGAGAGCCTTATTTGGCCTCTTGGCTCTGGTTCACATTTTCATCTTACTCAATATTTCCTCTTCTTGTTTTCCAGCCTGTGGATCTTAGGGTTTATAGGAATGCCTCTTCCCCACTCCCAGTTTCCATAGGGAAGCTTTCTAAACATACCTTGCCTCTGGCCTCATTCCTTATACTTCTCCATGGAGGAAAGTCATCATGTTGGTAAGACAGTCCTTGGTCCATGTTTCTCAGTTAGGTGGAACTGATCTATCAAAGTTTATAAGTATGGGAATTTAGACTTTCTCCTTCCTTGACTACTTAGACTAGTGGGAGTTAGTGACCTGGAAAAGTGTTGTTCTTATGCAGACCAAATTTTCCCCTGGGAGAATGGGAGTCAGTGAGCTCTTTTTACCTCTCATACTAAGTTACATCTGTCCACCCAGACTCTGGCAAAAGTTTTGGTTCCTCAGCCATCAGTTCTTTTGTCTTATTTTCCAATGGGTTTAGAATTTGAGTGGGGAAAAACAGTGTTATTTATTGTACCCCTCTAAAGATTCCCACACTTAGGTTTATGCTTTTTCTTGGAATACCATTCCTTTATTCTTCATCTTGTTTACATTCTAGCCATTTTTCAAGACCCAGCTAAATTGCATTTTACATGAAGTTTTCCAGCCCTCAAGGCTCTCTTTCACGAATGAAATCCTATAGTACTTATTGGAATGTTTCATTCCTTTTGGAATTGTTATTTATCATTTGCTACGCATATGAACACTCAATAGTACGACTTCTTTTCCTAACTCAATTTTAAGTTTCTTAAGAGCAAGCAAGGGCAATGTCCTAGTTTATGTTTTAACTCTCCACTAAATATGATTCTTTGTATATAATAAGTACTTATAGCTTATGGGATGATTGTGTTTAAGGCTGGACTACTAACCAGGCTTTGATTTGAAGGCCCAAGTTACAATTGATATGGCTTAGTGGCTGGATGGCTCCTGAAGGGTTAGGGTTAGGGTTGGGGTTAGTGGTGGCAGTGGCCTAAGAAATGAGTGTGTCCCTGAGATGTGTATCAGTGTGTTTTCCTTTTAGTAATATACTCCCCCCACTTCCTTTATGAAAAGCATATGGAAAGCATGGCCTAATAGGTAGAAAGGCTAAGAGAAATGCAAGCAGAGGGAGGTAATGCTCCTGGTTGTGGTAGGCTAGTCTGCAGAAGTGTTTTGATTCTCTGAATTAGTCAAAAGATTGAAAAAAATAGCCACTACTACTATAGGAAAAAAAATGAGGAGGAAGTGTCCTGAAAATGGTATCTGAGCAATGAAAGACAGTGAGTATTTTAAAGATCACTGAATTTAATTTATTCAACCTAAATGCATAAAAGTACAGGTGGGGACATTATTTATGCAGGTATATGCAAATCACTTTATAAAATAGGCAAAGCCCTTCTGCTTTTTGTAAGTTGCCAAGGTGGTTCCTGATATTTTAAAAGCTCTGCACCTTTAATGTAATTTCCTAAGAGTTGGAATCCCTCTGTCAGAATCATAGTCATTGTCAGAGCAAGTTTATTTTTTTTCTCTCCTCTGGGACATTGACAAGGCTCTCATAACCATCACAAAAAGAGTGGTTTCCACAGCGATGTGACTGGAAAAAATCACTTGGAAATCACAGAGGAGCAAGTCACAATGTTCAAAGCAGAGAACATAGGCTTTGAAAACATGAACCCATCTGACCTCTTGAATTTAGAACAGTGAATTCCTGAGCTCCGAAACACGGGGCCCGGCTGTGCATGCCATATTGGTGCTATAAGACTGGCAGTAGGTTGGCTGTGGCATGGTCTATTTCAAACTCCTTCACAGTGCCCAGTGTTGCATGTTCCCAGATGACATTTGGTTGGCAGAAGCCGGGCCTCCAAAGCTGGCAGTCTGGAATGCAGCCCACTGTGTTTTGACAAACACATAATTGACCATCTGATCACCAGCCTACGTTCTGCACTCAGGTCACTGAAGGGACCTGGGCTTTCAATAGGTCTCTCCTCCTTATCTTGTTCATCTCCTCAAACCTTTCTCCAGAAAGTAGTACAGAGAAGACTTAAACACACCCACAGACATCCTCTCATTTGCAAAAAAGAACATGGTACATGCAACATAAGCTGTTGAAAATTTCCTTTAAATTGTCCTGGCAGCCCAAAGTGAACAAGAGAAAAGCACACTTATGGTGAACTCTAATTCAGAAAGAAGGAACAAATATACTGCATTGTTTCAATACCCGGCTGTGCATAAGTTGCAATTCAGCTCAGTGGCTTGGAACTTCTCCTCAGAAAAGGGCAGCAGTGGGAAAATGATAGGAAACTGGGGCAATGATTGACTTTAGGGGCATATTATTAAGAAATGGTTTCATTTTCAGGTGAAAGAAGAGAAAAGCAGGACACTGGCAATGTCCTCTCCTTTTCTGCCTGCCACTCCCCCAAGGCCACTATGGGAGAGAGAGACACACATCTCTGGAGAGCGGTAGGTCAGACTCAAGTTGAGGTCTCTGGTGAAGGTCCCATAAAGGTCTATTTTGGCCTGAAATTTGGCCCCAAACAACACATCATCCTTTCTCCTAGAAGGCAAGGATTATGCACGGGGCCAAGCCAGGCTGGCATTAGGCAAACGTCAATGTCTATGTCAGCACTACCGAATCGCCCCTCCCGTCCACTCCCAGCCCCATCGCACAGTTCAGGCCCTTGGTTTTCATCTGTGATCTGGTCTCCCTTTTCTCAGTCACCAGAATGCTCTTCTTCTAAAACATAAATCTACTTAAAATCCTTCAAAGCCTCCCCAAGCCTGCTGCTTCCAGTCCAAACTTCTTTGCTCGGCATACAAGGCCCTCGTGATCTGCCTCCTGCCCACTTTCCAGCCTCATCTCCTTTGAAAGGATCCCCTTTCAATCACCAAGCTCTAGCCACGAACTCGGGATGAGGCTGCTGCGCAGATACCTTCTGACTTTCCTCTGGCTTTTTTTCTGATTATGATCCCCTTTTGTTTTCCCCTCCTCCCATCCACCTGGTAAACTACAATTCACTCTTTAGACTTTCAGGCCCAGCTTGGGCACCTCCCACATACAGGCGGGTGCTCCTTTCTTGTTCCCCTAGCTACATCTTGTATATACCTCCATTCCAGTGCCTATCACATGGCATGGCCTTTATTTACTATATATCTCCCCTACTGGACTGTGAGATTTTTAACAATGGGGAGCATTTCTTATTTATATAGCAGTTTTAGGAACTGAGCATAGTGACCAGTTTTCCATAAATGTTTGTTGACTGAAAACTGAATGAAGAGCTGTGCATGATAATCAATCAAAACCTAAGCCAAGCAGTAGTATTAGCTTCTAGAAGCAGGGTAGGGGCCTACTAGCAATCTAATGAAGGCAGAAGACCCCAGCAGTAAGGCACTTTAGATGGTTATCACAGGGTGAAAGGAAGAGTGAGGGATAGAGGGTGTGATGGAGGAATGTCTTATTAACAGAGAATGTAGGCAGTTAATTTTCAGCCTTTTCAACATTTAGTTTTCAATATGGAAAGGTGTTCTGAGAATGAACCTTAGTACGAACTGTAGAGAGGTCTACCTTTTAAGAACCTAGTTTCTCAAATAGGGAGAGTCTGTGCTATCTGCTTCAAGGCAGCATGGCAGGTTATAGAGGGCTCCTCTTTGCTCTGCTAAAGATTAATGGGATGAAACACTTTTGGGGGAACATCTGGAAGCTATTCAGCTCCTATTGAAATCTGTGTCAAATGCAGACTGGGACTTTGGACTAAATGCAGTGCCGAGGAGAAAAAAGTTGAACAGGCAGAATGCTGCACCTGTCTGGAGGAGGCCATTAAAGAGGCACTAGGAACTAGAAGCACTGGGGAGATAATGTTTTGATCTGTCCCCAAGGAACTTTTCTTCTCCCTTTGATGGGCACCTGGGGCACCACCTCTGGAGCCATCAGCTGTGTCTGTGGGGCACTTGAGGACAGCAGGACTGTCATAGGCCCTGTCACCTTTGAAATAAAGGCAGTCTCAGGATTTGGAACAATCTAAGCAAGCATGAAGCCTGGCCTGGGGGGTGGGAAAAGGTTAGTGGATATGTGGATGGGCTATTAGCCCATTCAGGTCATTTGCTCAGCCTCCTCTCTGGTTAAAAATTTGGATCTCTCTAGAAGCTGTGAGATTGATGGTTGATATAGCATAGAATCAGCTTCACATTTTCCTATGAGCCAGAGACAGCCTTTCAATTATGTTTTTTATCTCAAAGGTCTCCCCTCGATTTCTAATCTGTGACCCAGGTCTCCAGGCTGCTGCACTGCTTATGTCTGAGGCTTGCCCTCCAGTGCTGACGTCATAATAGCTGAGCCGTGCGGGCAGAAGTGCACGGTGCTGATTCATCCCCGGTGATGTGAGGATTAATGCCTTGTCTAACACAGAGCTATTATGTGAACTGTTTTTACACAAAAGAACTGCAACAAAAATGATTTGCCAGTCAGAGGACTAGAAATATGCAGTGCTAGGTAACTGGAGTCGGGATGCAGAGACGTAAAGTGGTAACCACATGCATGCACGCTGACACCCTCCGAAGCACTGACAGACCCACTCTATCAACACCAAGAATGAGGAATAACAAGACTTGTCAGGGGCAGAGAGGACCCACCCCTGCTGTATAAATGCATTACACACAGCACCAGTCTCTGGGGATTTTAATCAATCTCCTCTCTCTGTCAAATAAATGTCACTTTAGACTTTAGCCTTAGCATCCTTTGGAAGATTCTGCTCCCCTACATATATTTGCAACTAGATTCTAGGAATGTGAGTGGAAGCCACACGCAAGCAAAAGTGCCATGGGAACCTCCTTCCTTTGCAAATGATTGCAACACAAGAAATACCTCAGAGTGTGAAGGAGTCAGTGAAGATAGCATGCTCTGAATAAGGGACAGCGTTCACCAGAGAGTGAGAAGCAGCTGGAAGGATGCTGATAATATTTATCACGTGAGGTAACTGCCACTACCTGTAGCATCTCTTGGGTGGTGTCTCAGGTAGTGACTTTGATTATTTGGGCTCGTGGCCCCAGACTCTCTTTCAAGCAGCTCAAGGTGAAATTTATACAAACCAACTCAGTGCAGCCTGATTTGGGCTTTAAATTATAAATGTTCTCTCTTCATCTGAAATCAAGTTGTTGTTGTTGTTGTTTTCTCCCCAAATGACTTTCCATCTTTTCTAAAAAAAGAATGGTACCTTCTATAAACCTCCTGGCATATGATTTCTCTCTCTCTCTTTTTTTTTTCTCTGTACTTTACTATTTCACACACAATTTTAGCCTAAATCACTAAAGTTTTGTACTTCAGTCTTGTACCTCCTGTAAAAGGATACTAGAAATTTTGTCCAAAAAATGAAAGCTCTGATCTAGAAGTTGAAATTAAAAACTATTGGGCCTAGGGATGGGTGTATAACTGAAGAATAAATAATTGCCCATTGATTGACAGTGGAGCAAAAGCCCAACTGTGGCTGGTATCTGACTGAAGAATGTAAGCTGTAGTTTAGAAGAGCAGTGACTTTTGCAAACAGCAGCCGTGGCTGAGTCAAAGGAAGTCTTCATATAAGTCCAGTGGCTTGGGCTGCTGCTCTTTTCAGCCCCCTCATGATGGCAACTACTACTACCGCCAACAGCATTGACTCCAAACACAAAAGAAGATAATACACACTGAAGAAGCACTGGAAACCACAACAATGTCAACTGGAGAACATGCCAATAAAGACCCAAATTTCCCAAATCTGGTGCTTTTTTGAAAAGGAAAAAAACCACTTTTACTTACATGAAGAGAAGGGGCAGGCCACAGAATGACGGTCAAGGAACTGAAAATCAAAGACAAAACAAGGAATTAAAAATAAACCCAATGATACTGTGGAGAGAAGGAAAGCAAATCTAAGTTTAGACAGGACTAATTGCTCCTAAAGCATGAGCAGTAAGAGCCCATTTTGTCACCTGGAGCTCAAGAAAGAGGAGATTCAGCCTCGTAAAATTTCCAAAGGTGTGACCTGCTGCTACCTGACCAATACAGAAGGAGTGCCAACCTCTTTCTTTGTCAGCTTCATTCTGATCGAAATCATATGAGCATTACCTAGAGCTGCGCTGTTCAATACAGTAGCCACTAGCCACATCTACCTATTTAAATTTAAAATATTTAAAATTTTAGTTCCTCAGTCTACTAGTCACATTCCCAGCGCTCCACAGCCACCTGTGGCTAGTAGCTGCCTTACAGATAGAACGTTTCTATCGCTGCATAAATATCTATTGGGCAGTACTGATGAGAAAAGATAAAAGCTTTACTATGTAGTGCATGACAGATCTTAGCTAATTTTGACGAAGATGAGTGAAACTGATAAACTTTGCTTCTTTTAAGGGTAGATTTAGTATGTTTAATGCCCAGAAGATACTCTGGGCAAATTCAAAGCCTCCATGTATTGTCAATTGTTAGCTGAGGACTGCTACTGCCTTGTCTACCCTGTCTCACCAGCCTAAGAGTGTCCCCTCTGACAAAATGATTTTAAACAAAAGCATTTGTCCCCCAAAATGCATTTCTAATAATGAAAACTTCAGGTTTGGGGGGAGTTGAACTCAACAGTTTCTCATTCTATATTTCAAGTCTGATAATTCTCCTTTGTAATCTTCAACACACAAGCCAAATAAGTGATTATGGGACTGGCCTGTTTGCCACTGTTTTGATAGCTTTTCTTACAGAAGAATAAAACTGAAGTAACAGAAGATCCAAGAGAAATTAATAAACCAAACAAGGATGCTGAGAAGACAAAGCAGGTCTCCCTACCCGACCCAACTCAAATATGTCAAGGACTTAACATACACTGATTGAATTCTTGTCTCTCTGACACCATGATTTTAGCCACTTCACATATGGCCTTCAGAAATATGAAAAACAAACTGTATTAAAAGAGATCAAGTACAAGGACCTGACTAAAGCATAGAATAAGGCTAAAGTAGAAAACTGGCAATTAGAGACTTCACTTCTCAGCAAGTTTTCTGGGAAAATGCACCATCATAGAGGTTCCTCCAAAGAAAAAGTTTTTCCTTTTATGGACAAGGTGAAACCCTGTTCCATGAACATGCAGGAGTGAAGTATGTTGTTCCCCTCTTTGGACAAGAAGAGTTAAGATGAAAATCTGCAGCCTGGACCATAATGTATGCCAACACAAGAGAGGCTGGCTGGCCGTCTCCAATGTTTTTAAATTGTTTCACAAAATTGATGAGCTTAATGAAAATTTTAAGCAAGATAATTAACTTATGTATGATTCATTGAAAGTACACACAAACTTGAAATACGTACATATATATATATATATATATATATATATATATATATATATATATATA
>NW_021703767.1:60601023-60830717 GCF_005190385.1 Monodon monoceros
ATATATATATATATATATATATATATATATATATATATATATATATACCAACTAGCCTCAACGACTTTAAAGCTCTAAGTTTTGCTACATTCTCGTCCCTTCCGCAAGCTAGGATCCTAGACAACTTCACTGGTGCATCTTTTAAAAGCTTTTCCCTTCCTTCCTTTCTTCTTTTCTTCCTTCCTTCCTTCCCTCTCTCCTCCCTTTTTTCCCTACCTCCTTCAACCTTTTTGAGTTTTCTTTCTTTCCCAGCCCTTGAGAAAATGGAGAAAAATATGATTAGTGGTTATCTATGCAATATGCTCACTTATTTTTCTGTTGCATGTTATAAACCCAGTAGGTCTCAATAATAATTATGCTCTTTTTGAACTATACTTAGTATTTATGCTCTTATATCTAAGAGCATAACTTTCCTTTCTAGGAAAGGAGTATTTATTCATAAAAGTTAATCAGTCAAAATTAAATTTTTGATGTGATCAAAAGAGATCAATGTAAACTGTATCCAGATTGATTAATACATCCAAGGTCTGGAATGAAAAGCTATCTTTCCTGGATGTCAAATGACACACAGGCTGTCAATGACAGGAATCCAAGATGGAGAGAAAAATCACAGTGTGTATGTCACAGTCTAAGACAAATTAAAGCCAAGTTAAATTGAAGAGTTTATTGGATATAATTGTTGTCTTTATGTATTAATGAAAAACAATACTATCTATCCCAAATTTAATACTAAGGCTAAAAATTTAATCTCAGAGTTCTTATACAATTTATAAACATTCATAAATGTCAAAAGGCCCCATTTCTTGATTGAATTACAATCTGCTATGCAATTTTGAAAATATGTATTAATCTACATGGGTTTATTTTTGTTCAGTTCAAATTGTTATTTTATTGATATGTGCCCTTTCTGCCTAAGTGATATTCACCTTGTATGTCTATAAATTGTTTTCATCTGAAATGCAAAGAATTATCTATAATAGTTTTGCATAAGGTTAAAAACATTTTCATTAAGCATGCTGGGTTCAAAGCACAAATATCTAGCCAAGAATATAGAACTATAAAGCCCAAAATGAATCAAGACCTTAAAACCTGGTCGGGGAGGCAAGAGTAGAGAGGGGGAGAAGGGGTGATTTGTAGTGAAGTCTAGTTTTAGTTTTGTGATTTCTGAGTAGAAATTATTATATAGTATCAATCTCCAAGGAACTGAAAGTATTATTAACTGTAACTTAAAGATTAGTCCATTCTGAATTCCATTTATGTTCTACGGCAATGGTTCCCAACATTTGAGGTGATACAGATCCCTATGAGAATTTCTCTTCCCAGAAATTCTTCAAAAACACCAAGTTTCAAGCATCTCCCAAACTCCATGAAGGTCTTCCAAGAATTCCAGGTTAGTAACCCTTGGTCTAAGGGGAGAGGGAAGAAAATGCTCTTTCAGTCCCCCTACTCATCACCTCTAGGATGTTTTAACAAGTTGCTATAGAGTTAAAGCCAGGAGTAAATGAAATGTATAGAAAATGGATCTCTACATGGGTGAGTGTGTGTCACTAGAGACACACAGACTCCTTTACAGGACTTCCAGACTCTGACTTTCCTAGTCCCTTATAGCTTCTTTTTTAAAAAGTCTATAGAGCCTTAGGAACAATGAGGTAGAGGAATAGTGAGCAGAGAAATGATAGTAAGAGTTACTATTCACTGAGTACTTTCTGTGGTTCCAGGCATCTTAAGTAAATGTTTCTTAAATTTGAATATGGGTATACCCAGGGAGGTGGAGCAGTGTGACAAGAGTGTGCAAAGCCACAAAATAAATAATAAAGACACGGCTGTCTCTTTAGAGGGTCAGTTGTCTTTGTGACTAAGTAATTTAAACTCTTATTTGTATATGTACTCATTTATCCAATAACTATTTCTTGGATGTTATAGAAAAAAAGAACAGATCCTGTTCTCATCCTCATGGAACTTCCAGTTTAGTGAAACAAACAAGGATAAATTGAGGGGTAGAGTGCAAAATGTGTACGTATTTTTTAGGGTGAAACCTGAGACCTCACTGAAAAGCCTCATTTGCAGCAGACTGTTTCAGGTGATGTCCAGGCACCCTGAATATTGGATGCTCACCTTAGCTTGATGATCACCTCCCTGGAAGAGTTTGAAAAGCAGCATTAACAGTATATCATTTAATCCTGACTACAAGAGTAAATACTATTACTTCCACTTTACCAGAGGAAAAAGGGAGATTTGAGAAATTAGGAAACTTACCCTAAATCAGACAGCTGCTGGGATCTGAATAAGTCTGTACCATTCTGAGGTCTGCATATTTATAACCCTTAAGTTCCAGTACCTCTAGGTGTTTCCCACTTTATGTTTGCCCTTGAAGTCTGGCCTCATTAAGAATTTTGTAGGCTAGTTTAAGTTTCTCCTTTGGAAGGAGACAGTTTGGGCTTGATTTGCAGTCTAGATATTTCAGGGTGGTAAGGGAAAGCTACTATTGTACCCATTGTTTGGTGCAGAAGCTGAGACACTTGACAGCTGAGGTACCTGGCTGGGTTAAAAAAGGAGTCTGGGCTGTCAGTCTCTCGTTCCTCTTGACTAACTCCAAGCCTAGGCAATGGTACTGTCCAAGGGCTTTTCCGCACGTGGGATTCACACTGGCTGATAAAGAGTGAGAGAAGCTTTGCTAAGGGAAAATAATAGTGCAATAAAAAAATGGAAAATAAGTAATCATAACTCACTCACAACAACTGGTTACTTTCAGCATTGTGAATCAAAAAGGGAGAGCTTATTCATCACAAATGAATCAGAAAATTAGAATGTGTCACAGCATTGATGACAGAGCTGAGGAATTCAGATGAACTGAAGTTCAACACTTATCCTTCTATCTGAAGAGGGTAAATGATGTGACAACAGGACAGAAAAGACCTCTTAGACATGCCTTTAATCCATCCAATTTTTTTTTCAACTACTTTCTCTAGCAGTTAGGTGGGTTTATATCTTTGTTTTCTATGAGCAGAGATAACATTGTAACATCCTTTTAATGTTCTAGAAGTATTGTGTTAATTAATTCTTATGTGGGAGTCATTCCAAATAGTAGGATGAAGATTTTTACCTTACTGATTTTCCTAATACCTTTCTGGCTTCCAGTGTTTTCAAAGGATGAGGCCCTATTGGGTTTTTAAATTCATATGTCTCAGAATATGTGCCAGCTTCATAGGTTCCCGTCAATTGATATTCCATCTTCACTCTGGATACATGATTTCCTTTATCTGACAGATTCAAGGAATTTTATGCTAGATATAATGACATTTCATGCACCCTGAATTTGGAGGTTTTTAATTCTCTATTTTCTACCTGGCAAAAGATTTATAAGTTAAAGTCAGATGGAAGGCTTATTCAGATGTGCATACAAAACATGCTCAATTTCCCTTTAGGTACTTTGGGGTCTCCCGCAAGTTTCTTGAAGTGTCTTCATTCCTTTGGTCAGTCTTAAGGAGACTGACTATAAATGCCATAAATGGTCATTTATATCTTGGGGTCTGCTTTTCAAGACCATATTGAGAAGAACAGTAGGGAAATCACAATGATGCCTTACCTTTCCTTAATATGCTATGATAACACAGAATGATGTCTGTCTTCAAAAACCAAGATGATGAAATCATGATCAATAAAAAGGAAGACTTCAAAAACTGAAGTTCAGCAATTAGGTATAGGATTGTTTCTGAGTCTGAGACATTGCTGAGATACAACTTGACACTCTACCCCATCCCATACAAATCCTCTTGAGTCTTCCTGATTCTTACAGGTATAAAGCCTGAGAAATAAGAATGAAGTAAAAGCAGTAAGGCTGGGAGGGGTGGCAGGGTAGGGTGGGAGGTAGTATCAGGAACTGAATTTGTTTAATATATTTAGGATGATTTCTTAGAGCTCCTAAAACAGACTTAATTCGATGGCAGGATGACATTCAGGAGCTCTCTACAATCTTATACCGAACAACTTTCTTCCTTTCAAACTCCTAAAGTTATAGCTTTACATGTTCCAAATGGATTGGTGTACAAGACCTTTTATTATAGTACATTAATATCTTTTAGGGGATGCTGAAAAGGTCTGGTATTGTTATCATGTGGTCCAATCAAGTAGAAACACTTGGTCATAATGCTGCTCACAGCTTACTATTAATGCCATTTGGTACAAAAAGTTGTGCCTATTATAGGACAAACTCATCCCAAGACTCCTTGGTATATAAACACAGAAAGTAACATGTTAGTGGTACAGAGGGCTTTGGAATAAATATGGGCACAGCAGGAGGAAGAAACATCCAGATCAGTGTGAACAGAAGGCTGTCTTTACTCAAATGGTTCCCTTGAATCTTTTTTAATACAAAGGGAAAAATTATAACACAAAATTTATATCAAAAGATAAAAATTAAGCAGGTACTTTCACCCGATGGTCTGTTAGATACTAAACCAAGAGCACAACGTGGGCACAGTCTGTGTTTTAAAGACTTGATAAAAGCTTTCCATAATACAGATTGGAAAATGTTACTTTTGTCCTTGTCACCACTAACTATTTGCTTAAGAGCAATCCAAGATCTTTCACGATCTGGCCCCAATCCACCTCTCTTGTTTTTTCTCCACCACTGCTTCCTTACGTACTGTAACAGGCTATTTGCTCTCCCTGAACATGCTCAGGACACCTCTGTCCCTGAGCCTTTGCTAACAGTTCACACTAGAATCTCCCAAGCCTAGAACAGTGTCCTAAACACAGCATGACACTCCAGTGTTTGTTGAATAAATGCTGTCCATCTATTTTAGGAGACAAAGATGATAGAAAAAAGTTGTTAAATCAGTAAACAAATAGCACCAGAGAGAGGGCAAGGAAAAGTTAATTTTAGTGCATTTTAGAGTGGGGGGCAAAATGAGCCTTTAAGATTAAGAAAACTGATGCTCTTTATTCCTGGGTCTAGCCAATGCTATGAGTCAGTTACTTTTTTGGGAACAAGTTTCAACCTCAAGGTTAAATGAACACAAATGCTCTGTCCATCAGCATATAATGAAAAAGCTGTGGCTATTTCCACATCGGCACAGTGAAATTAAAATATGCAGTGCCTTACTCAGGGGCATCATGTATGACAGAACTTTTTAAAATAGTCCCCTTTGCCACTCTCGTACAGAAACAGCTATAGAGATAAAAGTAAATGTTTAAAAAACTGGAATAATTTTGCTTAAGAAAGAAAGTGCTGAGGTGTATCTTCATAGTTTTCTGACTATAAGAGAAGTTGTTATAAAGAGAATAATGATAGGTATTTTTGTCCTAGGGTGAAATGATATTAAACTGTCCAGTGAAGAATTTAAGACTTAAGGATGAACATCTTAAATGTACAAGTGGTAAATAATCAAATAGATTGCTAAGAGCTGTTATGAAATTTCTATCTTCACGGTTATTTAAAAGCAGGAAAGATCCTCATCTATTTCAGATGGAATAAATACAGCTCTGCCTCCAGTCAGGAGGGTGAATTCAATACTTCTCTAGTCTTGTTTTGCTCTATATGACTACAAAATCCTATAAAATGCTGACTCCCAAAATTGTACAGAATCACAACACAGTTGAGTAAAATACATTTTATGGTTAGAAGAGGATAAGGCAACACAGAAAGTCTGTAAGTTACTAAATTCAAAACAGTGTATATGGTGCTTTATGTATTGATTCAATTTGCCAAATGTATATTAATTACTCAAATAGAATTGAGAAAAAATATACTTGAATCTACTATGGTTTTAACATAATGATTAGCTACAGTAAAACATTCTAACAATTAATTCTTTCACATCCAAGAAATTTAGCTGAATATTTCATAAACCTGTTATGAATATGCATTTAAATTCAATATCCAATTTTTTTTTAAAGTTAGAAAAAAGACCAGAAAATAATGTAAGAATTCATTGTTATTATTCCCAGGACATTCTCTGATGTCTATCTTTAAAGACATCAGGAGAACCAGTGAACAAATACTTTTAAATGGCCAAAAGGGGCTCCATATGACTAAGAATGTAAATCTGATGACAGACTCAGGGAAAGCTCTAACAGGGGCGGCAAGTTACTGGCTTTCTTATCTATTTACCTTGCAGCTTTGGAGCTCAGCAGAAGTGTCCATTACATACAGCACACAGGATTAGATGAACAGTTCCAATGACCTTGTCTGAACCAAATTCATTTAAAGCAGTTTGCCACATTTCTTAAATAGAAGATGAGCCCTTTCTATCTATGGCCCAGATTTGGACTGGATCACTGAACTATTGCCCAACTCTTATAAGCAAAGCAGTAACGTGTACCAATCAACAGGCAGCCCATAGCAGAGGCATCAGGAAGGTCAAAATACACACACATAAGAAATTGGCAGTACATTATAGAGGAAAGCTATTTCTAAAGATGGACTTTGGCTACTAAAGCCTTTGAGTGTTATTCAACCTTTGTTAGGAAAAAAAATCAGTCCCCATGTAACTTGTAAAGATCTGGTTAAAAAAAGAGATTGAGACAGAGAAATGTTTTATTTTGCAAACCATTATTTTCATAAGGACACAAATCAGAGATACACTATGCCAATTTCTTCATAGATGACTTTTTATAGGATATTATTCTAGTCTTCACTAATGACTTCTGGAGGTTGGTTATTGCTGTGATCAGGAGCTGGGAGGATAGAGGTCTAAGACCTTTCAAGAGAAACATTTTGTTCAATATCAGTACAGAAAATAAAGCCAGCATTAAACTGACTTTGACCACCTAACTAGGATAATGGTTGGTACATGTAGCCATTGCTTATGCTGTTTCGAATGTCAAGAATGAATTGAGGACATGGGGAGGGGGAAGGGTAAACTGGGATGAAGTGAGAGAGTAGCAATGACATATATACACTCCCAAATGTAAAATAGCTAGCTAGTGGGAAGCAGCCACATAGCACAGGGAGATCAGCTTGGTGCTTTGTGACCACCTAGGGGGGTGGGATAGGGAGGGTGGGAGGGAGGGAGATGCAAGAGGGAGGGGATATGGGGATATATGTATACATACAGCTGATTCACTTTGTTATACAGCAGAAACTAACACAACACTGTAAAGCAATTTTACTCCGATAAAGATGTTTAAAAAAAAAAAAAAATGAATGAACTGAACAGCAAGGGTGTCAAGCTAACCAGCAACTGGAATTTTGAAAGCCTGTGGTACAATAAGCTGATAATGTTGTTGTTAGAATTCATAAAACTTACTCCTGGCTCCCTCCCTCCATCCCTTCCTATTTCTACATCCACATTCCTATCATCAGGCAGTTGAAGAAAAAGAAACAAATGTGACCTGGACTGCCTCTTTGGGGACACACTCAGTCAGCTCTCCATCCTCCTCAACCCCAACCTGCTCTCAGTTATCTGAAAAGTTAGTAATTTAACTGCGTTTAATCCTTCTTCTTAGGGGAACTGTCATTTTCTTATCTGTCTCTACAAGATCCAAATTCAGGTTTTTCCAAGGTAATGAAGGAGGTATTTGGTGATTATGTGTTTGTGTGTGTGGTGATGGTGGTGGAGGTGGATTCTGCTCTGGACTGTACAGATTGTTCAGCTTTACTTTCCAAGGGCGTCACCTGATTCCCCATCTCAAGAAGCAATATTGCCTATAGTTTAACTGCAAATAAAGATACATACATATGCATGCATATACCATATATATGTGTGTGTATATATATATTTCCTTTTGGAAGTTATAAACATTGTGGGACTTTCTGTCTATACGCTCTGTGAAGTGTTCCTACTGATGTCAGAGTAATTTAGGCAGAAACATAAGAAAACATAAATGGTTTGCTCTGAAACTTTACAAACATGTTCTTTGTTGGTGATTTCCCCCTGGTTAATCTCCATTGGTTCCTGGCTCTTCGGAGCATGTGCTCAAGGAGATTTCTCACAGTATCTTTCTGCCTCAGACAACCCTGTGGGTGAAATTTACTTATAAATACCTGAATTCTTGTATTCACCTATTAATGATCTAGGAATTGAGGATGTTTCCTGTCTGCTCTTTCACCTTCCACTTCATGAAAGGATTAGATTGTAAGCAACCTAGAGGAATCCTTCAGGCCAAACCCTGGCTGAGCTGATCTCAGCAGGCAGGGAACCCGTGGCAGCCTGTGAAACACAATTATGAAAATAGAAAGAATTCACCTATATTTTCAGGAAGAAATTATGTCGTTTCCAAGATGAGACCTAGAAAATAAGGCACATTAAAAGAAACTGAGCAAGACATGAATTTAAAGAGTCAGCAGAGGTAAATTTCAGAAAGTGCCCAATTTGCCAGAGCTCTCCTCAAGCCGCAGGTTCATTTTCAGGACCAGACAGTGGCCTGCCTGGATATTTCAAATGAGGCCCACTCATCCCTGACAAAAGGGAGTGAGTATTTCTCACCTCCAAAGGCAATCAATTTGTGCCACGGAGTCTGAAGGTTCATGGCTTTCTTTTATTTTTAGAAGTCTGTACATGTGTGGTTCCTCTGTACGAGTTGGTCCTGAGGAAGTGATCCATCCACAACTCTACAGAGCAAATTAACCCCATACTGAGCTTTTTTTTTTTTTTTCCCCTCATTTCACACACCTACTCAATGTTTTAAATGACCCAGCAGTAGCATGATCAGATGATTTTTTTTTTTCTTCTCAGTGAGGAAAGCCTGGTGGTGGGAGAGCTGGGACATATCTGCTCTAATTCAAAACAGAAGTGTGGCCCTAAAACATTACCAAATAACATTTTATCAGCAGTGCAGAAATGCTCAAAAATGCTTGAATGAAACCCTTTCATGCTATTCATCCAACTTACTGAAGTTTCTATTTTAAATAACAAATAATACATAATAAATACTGAGGTAGAGAAGTTTGAGCTATATCCAGAAAATTTTTAAAAAATCTCATTTTACTGGAAAAAAGTTAAAGAGACCCACAGCCTCCTTCCTCATCTTTAAAAGCTTCAAGAGAAGGGTCAATGAGAAGAACGACACATCCTTTTTCCATTTCAAGGAATAGGCTCATGTTTTTCCAGATTTATTTTTGCCAAAGTGAATGTCTTGAAAACTCTAAGATGATCGCTGTTTTCTAACTTTTCAAAAAAGAAAAGAAAAAAGTGAACATGATGATGGTGGGTGATTTAATGGAATCAGCTTGTCAACATGATGAAACTGAAAAAGCTTTTACAGAATATGTCCACATGCTAAAATAAAAAATCTTTAACATAATGTATATAGTGTAGCGTGATTTTTGTTATGGCAAAAGAAGGGAATATCATTAATTTAGACAGTAAGTGTAAGGTTCTGCTAAAAACTCCACGGATAAATCATAGAAATACATCTTGGCCAGACAAATGGAGCCAGACAAGTTCTAGTTCTTTCAGAAGCTATCAAAAGAGCCATCAGATTTTAAGTCTGTCATCTCTGGTATGTGATAAGAAAAATTCTGAGCTATTTCCCTCAGTTATACTAGAATACAGCTTCAAAATGTTAACGATTTATACATAAATGGACAAGAAAATGACCTCTCCTGAATGTCCCATTTTAGGCAAACTATCAGACCCCTCTCATTCTCAAAAGTAAATGTGGCAAATTGGCTCATTTTGGTAGGACTTGGCCATAGAACATGCACGTCTTGTGTGAACTTTCAACCTCTCTTTCTTTGGCAGAGTGATTTATGCACACACTATTTGATGCCCAGGAGTTCTGTAATTCTCAGCACAGTAGTCAGTAAGTACAAGGGAAAACCTATCACATTTAAAATTCATGTTCGAAGTGTCTTAAATCCTATGCTTTTGAACTGAAGGCCTTATGAAAGTTCTAAAACACATTTACTACTTCCCCCTAAGCGTCTTATAGGTGTGGCTGCCAACTGAAAGTGTTAGGTTGGTAAAACTGGTTCAATAGGCAAAAAAGAGGGTCCAAATGAGACAGTGCTTTTATTTACACTGGTTGGAAATTTTATATTTGATTTATAGCCCAAATCAAGCTCTTACATCTGTGCCTCTGGCCTTTGGCTGGAACTGCTTCATCTGGTCATCCTATAGTAGGATTGTTGTTATGGTTTCAAAGACTCCTGCCCATCACTGATGTTAAGGGCTTCTAAAGAACTTACCATAGTCTGCGAGCCCCAATCCCTCACTACCTCTCTAATCTCATTTCTCATCACTTGCATGCACAGTTGGTCCAGCTGCAATAGAATATGGTTACCTAAGTGGAACAAGAACAGGAATGTGAATGAGGATTGAAATGAATAAATTAAAACAATCAGTGACTCTATGCCCTTGTGAAAATTCAACTCTCTCATTGGAGAGACACCTGTGTTTGTAACTGAGACTAAGAAAGTGTATGAACTTTCCTTGAGAATTGGTTAGATAAGGGAGAACATGCAAAGCATTGTCCAGATGGCGGCATGCATTTATTCATTAATTTAACAGAAGTTTTTTCAGCGTCTACTATTAATTACTCTGCTAATTGGACTCCATTCCTGCTCTCAAGGACCTCTACTCTAATGTACACTTTAGAGAGTTTTTATGTCTCCATTATCGCTAACAGGTTACTAGCCCGCTTAGGTAGGTTATCATAAATATAACCACCTACCTATAACACTTCTTGCTCCTTATTCACTCTTTTCAATTGCCCTGTGACACCCATTAAGCCCTCATCAATAATCTGACCCTTTGTGGCCTATATTATCAACTCAGTTAACGTCAACTTAGATAAGAAACCCTTACCCCACCACCAACTACCTTTTCTTTTTCAGTCAAGAAAATATCATAAAAATCTTCTCAGAACTATTTGTTTGAAATGGGCCCTTACAATCTTATTTAAAACAGCATTTTTTTCTTTTCTTTTCATTTTCTGAGAAGCATATCTTGAGTTACAGGCAAATTATGAGTCAATGGTCTCCCAGACACAACACTCACTACTCTCTGGGGTAGAACATTTCAGCACCCAGCAGAGAATCCTAATCTTAAATAAGCTCAATCTCAGGAAGGATTTAATGGAGCACATGTCTCTGGTCCCTCTGCTCCTTGTAAGGAGGTACCCCCTCCATTATATTTCTGTCTTTTCTAAACTTAGCTATCTTAGGTCAATTGCAGTGAACATGGTATAAAGAACACTAACTCCCCCTCAACTTGTTAAATTTTTCTCCCTCAAATGCCTTATAAACAAAAATACAAGAATTTAATGTATGTACAGAGCAGCAAATGTTCTCTCCCTGTTTCTTTTCAGATATTTTCTTCTTACATAAACAGCGGTGATAGAATTATAAGTGCCACTGCTCTGCCTCCATGTTAATATTCTTATTATCTTGTATAAACAGGAGTGAATGAATATGTACATGACACCAATCAATCCCTTTTTTAAAAATGCAGTTCTCATCTTTTTAAACAGTAGAGGAAGAATTAATGAATTCAACATGTAGTTTACCTGTTTATATTTTGGATGTTAATAAAGTAAAACCAAATTATTGCCTAAGTTCTTTTCAGACTTACATCAGCCATTAACACTCTCCATGCCAGCATGGGCCAGGCGAAAGTGGAACTAATGGCCCTGGGTCCAAGTCCCTGGAGTCAGCTGGCAAGAGGCTTGGAAGGCTGGAGAGGATGTTAAGCTGCTAGGGCAGGAGATTTTGGCTTGTTGGGTAGATAGGAGATATTCACTGGCAGTGAAATACATTCTTTTTGTAGAGCACATTGCTAGGGAGAGGTCATCTGGGGCATTAGGTGACAGGAATATCAAAACCAAACATACGAGTGCTCTGAGGAAACCAGGGAAAAGGGAAATCACTATTTATTTCCATCTCCTCATTGGCTTCCCTTCTTCCCTAGTATGCTTTCTCTTTCCATCACTTCATACTTCGTCTCCCTCCATTCTTCAGGTTTTCCTCTGCCTCTAACAAAGAAGCATTTAGGAACAATTTTAGGGAATAGTGAGACCAAAAAAAAAAATTAGAGAAGACAGGATGATATACTGTACATTTATATATACACAAGAAAATACAACCTATATTTGATTGACCAAGAACTAGAAACTGGGAATTTTGAGATTTAAAAAATTCATGGTATGTCTGGTCATATTAATCTCCAGACCAGCTGGCTTTTAGCATCACTGGAAAGAGCTATAAGAGAATCATGAGCAGGAAAAAAAAAACGGGGGAAAACGGAATTGTATAATTCATATTCGTAAGGAGAAAGGGAATTTAGAGTTGTCTATTGAAATTCCCCCAAATTATTTTTTGGACTTATATATGACAATACCAAGAGAAGAAGCCTGGGAATTCTGATTGGGTTTGGGGAACTACTAAACCCTGTGTGTTGTCAAGCAAATAAAGGATAACCAGAGCATGGCACCTCACAGTGGGTAACATGGGTGGCTTCTCTGCCACCCTGACATATGGAGACGGGGCCCACAGGAGCAGAGGTGCCTTATGAATTCTAGAGAGATGCTCAGGTTCATCTGACAATGAAGGGCTAGCTGCACCGTGTCATCTGTGAGGTACCTAAATGTATCCTGAAACCAAGAGTCACCATTTTAGGCCTTGTCTTCTTGAAAAAAATTCTAATACAAAGCTTATGGAAATACTTTATTTGGTCACTGGGTGGGGGAAGATGCTGGGACATATGACAACATTCAACGGCCAAAGACAGGAGGAAGCAAGAAGAAAGAAGAAACCCAGAAAGGGAGAGAGAGAGTGCCAAAAGAAGGGTGCCAGCTCTGGAGATTCTGTAACCGAATAAACAGAGAATCTTAAAATAAGAGAGATAAAAGAGCATGCTTTGAGGGAAACATCAGTATGCTTTTGGAATCTGAGGCAAGAAGGAAAAATATTTGCCTCTTGTCAATTTTTACCATTGTCCCATGGAAGGTTCCTCTTTCTTCCACTTTTACATACACAGGTATATTCTTTTCCTAAGGATTAGCCTTCTGTGATAATGGTGGTAATGATGGCAGTCTTAAATTATTGGTAAAGTTGGGAATGAAACTCTGACCTCCAGTCTATGTCCTCCAAAGTGTTCAGTCTACTTTCTGTGGTTTCTCTGTGACCAGTGGCAAACAGTATGTGTGGTAGGGGCAGACTTCCTTCTTGGGATATACATGACTCCAGAAAATAAACGCCTTCTTACCATGACTTTTTGATTTTCTTTTTTTATTTCTCTTTTCTCCTAGGCTATTAATCTCCAATTTCTTCTCTACCAGTCTGGGCCCTCATGGTTAACTTTAAAGACATCCACCATTAGTTTCCCCATCTATGGCTCTCAATTGTAGCTCGCTAGTTCTTGAGGCCAGAAGAACCCATTCAAGTATGTTTGCCTTAGCTCCCAGGCTGCTGAGCAACGCTGAGGAAAAATTGAAAAACTGTACAGCCTGGTGCCCTTCCAGAGTCCTGGTTTCCAACTTGAGCTGGGGTTCTGGAACTACTTTACAATTCTTATATTTTCCCTAGTCTGTTTCCTTTTTTAATCCCCAGTTGCCATTTATCATTGTAATTAACTCCTTGTAACTTACCTCCTACTCTTTATTCCCAGCTACTGTATTAACCTTGCCTCTTTTTTCATAGAGAAGACAGAAACCATCAAATGGCAGTCCCATCACCATGTTACCTCTGTCAGAACCCATCCCTAACATCTGAGAGACTTTTTTCTCTGGCACTAATAATCTCCTCCAGGATCTTACTATATCAGTTACTCCTTTCTTCTGTATTTTCCATTTTCCTACTGCATGCCAACATGCTTCAGTTGCCCACATGTCAAACAAACAATAACAACCATAACAAACTAACAAACAACAAACCATCTTCTGTGGACCCAATCTCTCCCTCCTTTGAACCACTTTCGAGCTTCCTAAACTCCAATTTATTCCTCAGCACAATAAAATCTGGTTTCTCTACCTGTGTTTCCAATTAAACTGCCAAGGTCTCCAAAAACCTCTGAACTGCTAGTTCCTAAGGTCTATTCTTCAACCTTCTCGTTTTCTTTCTTTCTTTTTAAAGTCAGGTTCATTAATGAATAATTTACATACAATAAAATTCATCCTTTTAGTACCCTTCTACAGTTCAATAGGTTTTGACTTCTGTGTTGGTTCCTTGATGTCTACAAAATAAAATCCGAATGCCTTGAATTCATATAAAATCTCTTCAAAATCTCTAGCAGTCTTCCCCATGTAACCCATTGTCTGGTCATACACCATTTAACAAAATGTACTCTGTACATTCATGCCTCTGGGACTTTCTTCATGTTTCCTCTCTATAAACACACACATTTTTGTGTAATATAGTAAACGTTATTAATATCACCACATTGAGTTCCATATAGAATTATAAAACTAGATGCTATTTTGAGAAGTTGATGTTTTCAAAATAGAAAGTAACTTTAAAAATATTACTACCTGAAGATCTCTGCTGTTTTAGTGTTATGGGTTGAATCGTGTCCTCCTCAAATTCATAGGTTGAAGTCCTAGCCCCTAGTACCACAGAATGTGACTGTATTTGAGAATAGGGCCATTGAAGATATGATTAATAAAGATGAGGCAATCCTGGAGTAGGGTGGGCTGCTAATCCAATATGACTGGTATCCTCTTAAAAGGGGAAGTTTGGACACAGACAAGCACATGAGGAGAATGCCATGTGAAAATGAAGGCAGAGATCAGGGTGATGCTTCTATAAGCTGAGGAACACCCAAGATTGCCAGTGAATCATCAGAAGGTAGGAGAGAAGCATGGAACAAATTCTTCTTCAGAGCCCTTGTAAGGAACCAATCCTACTGACACTTTGATCTTCGGTATTTAGCATCTAGAACTGTGAGACAGTAATTTCTGTTATTTAAGCCATCCAGTTTTGTGGCACTTTGTTATGGCAGCCCTAGTAAACTAACACATTTAATAAATAAACATCTTTGAGTATGCTGGAATACTAAGTAGCTCATTCACTCATCAAGTCCTTAATTGATACCTACTATGCGCTAGACACTGCTCTAGGATATGAGGATGCACGGTATATATGAAAAGCTCAAACAATATTTGTTGAATGAATGAATAAGAACTTCATCATGTTACTGTATTTTTTGAATACTAATAAGCAGTTAATCTATAAATCAACATAGGATTGATTGAATGCCTGCCATTTATTCATTGATCAAATATTTATGGAATATCTACTATGGGTCAAATAACATTCTAGGCACCAAGGATAAAGTTATAGATAGGACAAGTTCTCCACTGTCATGGAACTTAAATTCTAATGGGGGGAACAGACATCAAACATGAAAACAAGTGAAAAAATTATGTAATTTTACTCTGTGCCCCACACTGACAATCACAAGCATTTATTCTGTAAACCCGCTAACTCTTGAACAATGCCCAGGGCAGTACTAATACTTAAAAATATTCCTCAATACCATGCCCTGTTATTTCCCTTACATTCCTGCAATCTACATATAAGCCTGAAATATCCCTAAGGTTAATGACCTTAAGTGGTTCTTTAGACTTTCTGATTTAATAATAGTTTTAGGAGTTTACACATTACTTCAGAGTCTACAAAATAAAGATCAACATGATAAAGTCCAAGAGTGGAGGTAGGGTAATCCACAGGCAGTGCACAGGCTAAAACCTTTTGAGCAGGACATCTCCAAAGCTGGCTTTCTCAGTCAGTCAACGTCATTCAACACATATTTCTTAAGCACCTCCAGTGTGTCAGCCCCTGTGCTGAAGATAACAGAACTGTGGGCAGAGCAGGCATGGTACTGACCCCCATGGAGTTTACATTCTAAAGGGAAACACCTGAATGGCTAATTTCACAGTCCCTTTCTTAATTACGATTGTGATGAGGCTGTGTGAAGAGAGCTAGAAGAACTCCTGGGTTAGGGGACTTGGCCGCGAGAGGTTCGTGAGAAGCTTCCCTGAGGAAGTGGTGCCTCAATACTGGCTTTGGGGCTGGGGTATGGGTCTTTGTTTGAGCAGGGATCACAAAGTCTTATGTTTCTCCTTCCTCATTTCCTTTCATCCACGTGCACACATTTCAAATACTTAAAAGTATTCTTCAAATACACGAAGAACACCAAAACTAAACACAAGAGAAGGACTCTCCAGAGGAAAGAGGCCAAAAATAGAAGGGAAAAATACCCCTAATCTCACCATTTGTTTTGAAAACACCCAAAAATGATTAAAACACATTATAAACTAAAACATATGAACTAATCACTTGCCAAGTTTCATTTTTAAATCATAGCCATTTTTGAGGTTCCTAAACTGAAAAAGAGTCTTCAATATGAACTTGTGTTTTTCTTTTCTTGGCCCTCAGTTGGCTTGAAGCATTTGCTGTTAAGCTGTATGGAGGGAAAGGGATCCAGCTGGTCAGGAACACATGGCATACCTCCCTTAGAAGGGAAGTGCCATGAGATCAGGCCTTTGTCTATTCGTAGTTATATCTTTAATACACAGAAGAGTGCCTGGAAGATAGTAAGGACTCAGCAAATACCTGCTGAATGGCTAACTGAATGAATATTCTGGGCCTTTGAAGGAATTCTCCAGCTCTCTTTCCTTACCCAAGCCGCATCTTGCTTTAAGCCAGTGGTCCTCGGGCAATTTTTGCTCCCAAAGGGGACATCTGGCAATGTCTAGAGACATTTTTAAGTGTCAAGACTGGAGAAATTGCTACTGGTATCTAACGGGTAGAGGCCAGAGATGCTGCTAAATATTCTACAAGGCACAGGATAGCTCTGCATAACAAAAATTTTTCTTTCCCCAAATCTCAACAGGGCCAAGGCTGTAAAACCCTGCCTTAGGCCCTTTTTACTAGTGGGCTGTACTTGGGAGTATGGTCCTCCATATATTGGGGAGAAGTTCAGCCCTACTGTATTTGGGAGTATGGTCCTCCATATATTTGGGAGAAGTTCAGTCCTAGAGCAAGCAACAAGATGGATGAAAACTTGTTTCATCCTCATTCCCTTCATGAACTGCCCACCCTGGGACTTTTGACCCCACTGGGTCAATATGTGGTTGCTGGAGAAACCACTTGAAAAAGTCTGTCTCTACAATGGTGGGGAATAATTTTTACAGTGTATTGGTAATTTCCCTGAGCTTACTTAAGAATATAGCCTAATTTAAATAAAATTAGCTTGTTTAGAGTCTAGTCATGTGTCTGTAAGAAAAAGAATGTCCTCCCCTAATTCAACCAGTTTCTCCATGTCTGATCAGGGTGTGCACACCAGTCTAGCTTTATAATAAATAAGATCAACTTCAAGAATCCCCCAAAACCCTATAATGTGCCTGTAGAGAGACTGGGTCTATAGCATTTCCTCTGCTCCTTTCCTTGCCCTGTGTATTAAAATAGTAGTATCTGATTCCAGTTTCAGCGGGGAAACTTCCATGGTGCCAGAGGAGTACATGCACTGATTTCCTGCCAATGATGGTTGCTCCAGGAATCTTGGTGTTGTGGCATGTGTCCCAGTTACCATAGAGACCGCATACACTAAGAGTGTAACATTATGATTGGTGGGGAAGATACATTTTGCAGAAGCTTTTTGGAGGGAGAAAGAGAAGACAAGAGAAAGAAAGTGAGACTGCCAATAAAGAGGCACAGCAAAGAGAAGTCCCTGACCATCACAGATTCTAGAAATTCGGGACCACAGAGATTACAACTACTAATATAAGACCAACATAATCTTTCCCCCAAAGGCTGCCTCCATCAGAAAAATCTCAAGTATGAGGAGAAAGAACTGATATAAAATATTCTAAAACAAAACAAGTAAATAAATGAACCTACCAAGGTCTAGAGGTGACAAAAGTGGTATCACAAGAAAACACTTTTAAGTGATTCAAGGCAAGGAAAAAAAAAAGAAATCTAAGAGAAAAATAAAATTGAAACTTACATTCCTGAGGATGGCTGACTTACAGAGAGGCTGGCTGGCAAGGAGTAACTTAAGTTCTGAGTGCCTATGTTTCATGCCCCGAAAGTGGAAAGGAAAAGAATAAAGATGAGTCCCCTCTCATTTTTTAACAAGGGTCTCCTTAAACCTCCCAATGGTTTGACATTATAGCAGATGAATACATGCTGGTCACAGAAAATCTGACAAAAACTCTTAGCAAATACATAAATTAGGGGACATTGCTCACAATGCAAATAGGCTCATTCCATAGTTTCATAAAATAACGAGAGCTTGAAGTGCACCGACAGTGTGTTCTCATGAACGTACTAATGCTCTGCATACAGTTTTGAGGTATAGTGTTTTTACAGAGATCAAGGCATGTCTGACATGTAAAGGGTCCAAGTGTTGAATTGTAGATGTTTTTAAATAGAAAGGAAGGCTGGAGATAGGATGTGGGTTGGTGTAGGGGACGAGTGGGAATGAATTTAGGAGAAAACCAGTCTAAGGAAATGTCAGATAAATGATTATGTCCAGGTCCTTGACCTCTAGGTCTACGTCTGGTAATGTTTTATTACACATACTTCAGCCTAATATATCCACTGCCCACTGGAAATCCCTGTTTCCAAATTTAAATTATCATCAATATATTAATAATCTCTGAAATCTACATCTCAAGCCATTAGTTCTCAAATCTACATCTTAAGCCATTAATTCTGACCTCTAGCCATCTATATCAAATGACCTACTTGACAATTCCAACTGGATATCACAACATGTCCAAAGCTCAATTATCTTCTCCTTTATAGTTTCTCTCCTTCCTATGTTCTCTATGTGAGCAAATAGCAGCAATATTCACCCATATGCCCAAGCCCATACCTGGAAATCATCATCCCTCAAATAATCACCAGATTTGTAATTCTAATGTAATTTCTTTTAATAACCAACGGAGGCTTTTGTGCATAGAAAGCAATATTAACAGTTAATTGGGTTTTAAACTATTATGTGTGTGCATGCGTGTACCTATCTATATACACATATACTATTCTATTTAATAATCTAATAATTTTTTTTATAAAATAAGAAAAAATGCTTTCAGGAAGGGTGAGGTTACTAGGCAGAAAATTTGGGACCTCAAACTATTTCAATAGTTGGGTCCTCAATTATTCTGGGAAGAATGAGAGTTAGGATCTGATCTGGGAGCACCTTCCAGAATGATTCTTTAGGGTCCCAATGAACACACCAAATATTCTTATAGTGACTATGATGATGACGGGTTCTAAGTCAACATCCTACAAAGGGAATTTTACAACTCATGTCCTCTGTGTTCAAGTTCCACTCTTATCCAGTTCTTTTATAATCACTTTCCACTTTATAGCCTTATAAAGGTAGACAGCATTTTGTTTTCTCCATCAATCAGGTTTCTTGACTCTGGTGACCTTTTACTTGATGATGTTTCTCACATTTCTAGGTCTCTTGCTCCCACTGCACCACATTAGCTTAGGCCTCCATTACCTGTCACTTGTAATATGGTAACAGTTCACTGTACTATGTTCTCTTACATTTCTGAGCCTTTGCACATGTCATTACCTGTGTCTAGCACAGCCATATTCCGTAGTAAGAATTTACCAAATGAAAAAAAAAAATGCTTTAGATCTTGCTGCTTTGGGTACTAAACAGAAATAGTGGCCTATCTAATATTCTGGATAAACCTGCACAAAGTGCTCTTACTTTCAAAATTAATTTTGAAGAATGAAAATTTTGCCATGGAGAATCACGGGCCAATGATACAATTTTAAGTTTTGCATCTAATAAAAACATCCGTAAACTCAGAGCAAGAAGCACTCATTTTTTTCTTCAATTCATCCAGCAAGTATTTCCTGAACACCCTTTATATACCAGGCACTATTCTAGGCACTGGGGATTTCTTAGAATGCAAAACAGACCAAAAAAAACCCCACCAAGATACAAAACCCTGCAATCATGGGGCTTATAGTCTATGACAAGGGGAAATAAATATGTAAATAAAATATTTATCTGAAGGGAATAACTGCTATGAAGCAAAGGAAGGGGGCACAATTTTAAATATGGTTGTTATGAAAGGCCTTACTTAGAAGTGAAAATTGAGCAAAGACCGGAAGACAGTGAGCAAACAAGACTTAACCTGCGGAAAGCACTGCAGGCGGTGAGAAAAGCAAGTGCAAAGGCCCCGAGGTGAAATCATGTACGGTAGGTGAGGAAAGCAAGGAGGTCAATGAAGCTTGAGAGGAGTGAGTGAGGGATCAAGCGCTAAATGAGGACACAGAATTAACTGAGGAAACTGAACGTGTAGGGCCTTGTGGACTACTCTAAAGGCTTTGGTTTTTCCTCTGGGTAGATGGGGAGCCATTAGAAAATTCTGAGCAGAGGAGAGACGTGGTCTGACTTAAATTATTTTACATGCATTACAAAGAATCACTCTGGCTACCATTTTGAGAATAGGCTGTATGTGGCAAGTCCAGAAACAGAAAAGATACAGATAGGAGGCTATTGCAATAATCCAGGTAAGAGATGATAGTAGCTTGAGTCAGGATAGCATGGTGGTGAGGATGAGAAGTGGTAAGATTCTGGATGTATTTTGAAGGTAGAACTGCAGAATTTGTTGATAGGTTGGATTTGTGAGATAAAGGGCTGGGAGGGAAATAAATTTTTGACTTGAACAACTCTCAGGATGGAGATGCTATTACTACAGAGGTGGGAAAGAATGCCTATTTGTCAGGTAAAACAAGGAATTCCATGCGGGGATGTCACATTTGTGGTGCCCATTAGACTTCCAGTGGAGATTTTGAGTAGGCAGTTAAATATGTGAGCCTAGAATTCACATATTCTAGGCTAGGGTAAAGGCCTGGACTAGAGATACAAACTTGAACTGTAAGCTTAGGTATGAATATTAAGGAAGTGAACAGAGATTAAAACAGAGGTTCAAGGACTGAGCCATAGGACGCTCCAGTGTTTACATGTTGGGAAATGAGAATGAATCAGCCAAGAAGAGTGAGAAGAAATGGCCTGTGAGGTAGGAAAGAAATCAGGTGAGTGTGGGGGACTGAAAGCTAAGGGAAGAACAGGTTTTAATGGAGAAAGAATAACAAGCCATGTAAACAATGCTGAGAGATCAGGAAAGACTGCAAACTGTTTGATGGATTTAGCAACATGGAAGTCACCCATAATCTTAGTGTGAACTGTTTTACCACGTTGGTGGGTGCAAAGCTAATTAGAGAGGGATCAAGAGAGAATTAGAGAATAGGATTATTGGAGAGTGTCTATAGTGAGTACCATGACATTGCTTGAGAGGTTTTGCGATAATGGGAATCAAAGAAATGGGACACTAGCTACAGGGAGTGTGGGATCATAAGAAAGTATTTTTTAGGGCGAGAGAAATGACAACATTCTTGCGTGCTGATAGGAAAGATTTGGTAGATAGGGAAAATCGATCAAGGAAGAGAAAGGGGGGATTTCTCAGGAGCACAGTGGATGAGTGGGTGAGAGGGGGCGGGGCCTAATGCACACTGAGGGGTAGGTTGAACAGAAGCAGGCAGAGTTTATCCACAGTTACACGAGAGAAAGCAGAATATGTGGATACAGATGCAGATGGGAGGGTAGGTGTGATGGGGAGTGAGTGTTTGTACAAGTTCTTTTTTCATTGCTTCTATTTTCTCAGTGAAGTAGGAAAGAGGGCCGTAAGTTGAGAGTAAGGATGGGGAAGGAGGTGTTGGAAGTTTGAGAGAGGGAAAGATGAGAAATATTCTCGTAGTGGCATGGGAAAGCGAATGCACAGGGAAGTGTCATGTAATTGCATGGCAGCAGTAAGAGATTCTCCGAGTGATCATGAGTTTAAAGTGAGAGTCATCAGTTTACCTGTGTGTTTTTCTCCAGCCTCACTCAGCTGGCATACAGGCCTGGAATAGATGGGGAGCTGCATATGATCGGAGTAGCTGAGATTTGCCAGTTGAGAGGACAGTGAAGCAAGAGAAGATGGAGGGAGTTAAGGGTGTATGCAATGAAATGATTAAAATCATCGTCCATGGAATCTAGGCTATATAAGGAAGGGCAAATATGAGGGGCTGTGGGTAGAATCAATGTATTGGAGGCCCTAGTAGACTTCAGGGATTGTTGTAATAGAGGGAACAGTGGGATTGGGCTGGAGAGTGGGATGCTTGAAATTGAGGTTATGGAAAATTTGTAATTATTAGTAAATAAAAGGTCAAAAGTAAAACCACGAGGGCTTCCCTGGTGGCGTACTGGTTGAGAGTCCACCTGCCAATGCAGGGGACACGGGTTCGTGCCCCGGTCCGGGAAGATCCCACATGCCGCGGAGCGGCTGGGCCCGTGAGTCGTGGCCGCTGAGCCTGCGCGTCTGGAGCCTGTGCTCCGCAACGGGAGAGGCCAAAACAGGGAGAGGCCCGCGTACCGAAAAAAAAAAAAAAAAAAAAAAAAGTAAAACCACGAGAGTGAGTAGATATGGTAGGGTAGAGGACAGATCATGAGAGAATTAAGGAAGTGAGAGGCAAAGTATTGGAAGGGTTATATATTTAGACACTGAAATGACCGAGAATTGTGATGAGGTAGAAATGAAAAGAGCGTTAATGAGCCAGTGGCTAAAATCCTCAAGAAACTGGAGGTGGCAACCAGAGGTATAGTCGATCACTCCACTGAGAAGGGGTATGGGGACAGTAAGCTTTCCTACCTGCTCCCCAGCTTTTCCCCTCTCTCACTTACCAATCTTCCCAGCTTATATGGCTGGCATTAGCAAACTTTTAATTTCCCAGACTAGCTAGCTGCAAATAACCCGTGACTTCCCTTTGTTCTTTCTATCTGAATTACTTCCAAGTCTGAAGAATTTCCACTTTCAAATATTGACTCTCCTTTCTCCCCATTTTGGGCCATCACTACTCTTGCCAATCACTCTTTTTTCTATAACTCAGTTTAATGTTCTTTATGGTATTCACCATCAGAAATTATCTTGTTCATTTATTTGTTTGCTTTTTGTTGGAGGGGTTCTATTTTCCCTCATTAGAATGTAAGTTCTGGAAGGGGGAAAAGCCTTGACTGTTTTGTGTTTGAAATATAATATCCCCCTCAATAAATATTTCTAGAGTGAATTAATGAATGGACCCCTGTCACATGCTGATGAATCCTAATTTTCTCAGGTTCACACACTGGCCTTACTTTACTTTCTACCTCTGTCTACTTCCCCTCCTGCTCAAACCATCCATTTCAGCAGTTAAGAGTATTATACTGCTCCCTCCAAACATCCTGTTAATTTCTATCCTGATGATTTCATCATATTTCTCCCCTGCTTTTAATGTCAGCCCCCGCACACACACCAATTCTTCAAGGCTCAGCTTGGGTCTCATCTCCTGGATGGCTTTTCCATGATTACTCTGAGATCTGCTGATTTCTCCCTTCCCGCAAATCCTGCTATGCCTAATAATGTCAGCTGCCTTATTTTTTGTAATTGTTTAAGGGGTGTTAATCTTATCTTTTCACTTTGAACACAGGTTTATTTTTGGCTCAGGGATCTTGACTTACATCTATGGTACACTCCATAAGAATTAACATAACATAGGACAGATAATGAATGTTCCAAAAACTATCACGGCTTCATTGGATAGTTTCACTGACTTCTATCTTCCTCAACAATCTGACAAACTTGACTCCTTTCCCACCTTTCATTCTGCTTTTTGCTAAATCTTACTAATCTTCTTGCTGTACCGATATTGTCTTCAGGACCCTCTGTCCGCCACGCAGAGTTCTACATCCTTGCATTGCAATTTCCGTAACTAAATCATTGTCTTTGCCATTATTGTTCCTGGAGATTCTTGGCAATTTTAGTACATTCAGGACATAGCTGCCAAGATCATCTTTCTTCTTGTTTGATTTGAATCTTTCTTTAAAAAGAAATCCTTGCAGTTCTTTTTTATCAAACTTTATGTATCCCCTTGGGATTTATTTTTCCTTGGCTCCATCGTTGGCCTGGTCCTTCTCTACTTTCTCTAACTGTGTTCAGTCCCTACTTCTCACTCGATTTGCCCCTTGTCTCATTTGAAGGAATCGTTTTTCACACCTTCTTTCAAACCACCAAGTATATTTAGAATAGCTTCTCAAATAATATAAAATTTATAATATTTACGAATAAGTGACTCAATGCCAAGATATTCTGTCTCTTCTTTCAAATAACATCTGAAGATGCACCTGTACCACTGAGTTCTATATTTAAGATATTGAATAAGTATCATTCATCCATCTGCTTTCATTCTGTCTTGGATTTTTCAGGACCTGCTTAAGAGTTGTATTTTGAGGTCTTTGGGGCTGGGGACTGTCTGGCATAGTTCACAAACTGTCCTTTGCTCTGTATATTCGTGTTTCTTTGACAAATAGTAAATAATAATAATAGCCCATTGTGCTTTCTTACATTCCATGCATAAGACCCTGGAAAAAGGAAAACTACTAACCAGGGATTATAATAGAAACACTGAAACAAAACTAACCTTTTACCAGGTTTTGCTACGGTAACACAGACTTCTATCGGCCTATATTCTAATAAATAATTACCTACTTAAGTCATTTGTAAATTGCTCCTTTGCCAACATTATGTATCATATCACATGCCTATGTGGTTTTTAGGACAGGGAAAAGCAGCTAGAACATTACAGCTTTGTGGGGGATCGGAGAAAAAGCAGCAAAATAAGAGGTTTACTCTGCTGGGTGCACAGTTTGTAAGAATTAGTCTCACAAGTAGAACTACTTGACAGAATACGTGCCTGCTCTCCCGCTCCCCTCCTCTCCCTCCCCTTCTCTTTGCCACTCCAGATCTCTCCTCAATAACGGAAGACTTTCTTTCTTTTCCTTCTCCTCCTTCTTCTTCTTTTTTAAAAATTCTAGGTGGGAAGCGTACCATTTTGTATGAAAAACCTGTTTTTCCTGTGAGTATAACAAATACTCTGATTGAAGCTGCTCTATGGGAACGGCTGTGTGTGTAAGGGACGAGGAGGGACTGTGGTAATGGGTGGAGTACCTCCGTACTTATCCACAGATGAGCCACATCTAAACTCCAGTTTTCAAATGAAGACAAAAATGTTATACCATTGCCTTGTTACTGCAGTGGCCACTAGATGGCAGGTCCAAAAATCTGATTCACACCTCACAGGAGGGCAGTTCTTACACAGGAAGTAGAGTAATTCTGGCAGTCAAGCACTGGTTTATCAATAAACCTTTGTTGTTTGCCAAAACACTGGGTGGATAAGACAATATCCATGTTACTTCACAGGGCTGCAGTGAGAAGGAAGCCCTTTGATATCTAGGTTTTTAGAGCATTGTCATCACATACTCACACATCCAGATACAGCTAGATCTTTAGACTTCTATTAACAGACTTTCTCAGACCTGATTTTTATAAATGTTCAGTTGTACTTCATTATCTAATGGTCTCTGCAATACCTTGCCATAATCTCAGGGGTATAAAAAGTAGTTGTCTAATCTGCCTCTGTAAGAACACATGGAAAAAAGACTGTCAAACAGGTTGGGGGTATATATAACTGCACTCTGTACCACTTAACAATACATATTTATCAGTAACTCCAATTTAGTATTTCCTATCTCTATATGTCGATCTATATCTATATTTAATATACCAGAGGCTGGCTATATATTCATGTAAACTGTTTTGGAAAAGAGAATGTTTGCATATAAAAGATCTACTATTTAAAAGGAAAAACAATTAAGCCCTATGATTGAAATGGATATGAGTAAATTTAGAACAAATTCTTTGCTGTACCCAGTGTCATTTCCATTTTCCTGCACTGAGATGGAAGACTTCTAGAAGTGGATCTTATGATACTATAAAAGAAGTCATTCTTAGGCCAGTTATTCTGAAGATAGAGTTCATCTCTCGCTTCATGATATTTTTCATGATACTAGATTATCCTGATACAAGTGATTTGACTACCTGGACATTGAGTACTTTTCTCTACCTTTTAATTAAAGAGCTGATCTTATGATTTTTAAAAGTAAAGAATCTCAAGTTCTGAGATAATTTATCCTTCTCACTTGAAAAAATATGTTCTAAAGTCAAATTTATTTTTGTACAAAAGTTGTGACATGCATTTTGATATACATTTAAGCATCCATGCCAATTAAAATTCTGTAACAATGAAAGCAACACAAACTCAATTATAGCCATACAACTCACTCATCACTCACCTTTTGTTCCCTCTTTCTTTTAAAATTTAGGTAAGAGAATAATTGTAAACATGTTGATTTCATCTACCCTTGCTCTGTATATTTGGACGGTTAAATGTCTACATGAGACATGTGAAGAAGAGGACATATACACTGGTCTTCAGAATAAGAAAGAAGCTTTTCTTTTTCATAAGGAATAAATATGGACCATACTGATTACAGAAGAGATTTTACATCAGCACTAGCTGACTTCCTTTCGTTTGGCAGTAGAATTTAAATACGATGACAGAAACAATTTATGATGAAGCTCCATGGTTATTTCTACATAATTGTGGTGAATGGAATTTAACCTCCTTTTTTCACCCCACCAAAACTGCTAAAGCTTGTGCCTCCCTCACAGAAAAAAGCACTGGAATGGAAGCTGAGGCCTGGGCTCTACCCTGGTTTCGACAGTGCTTCACGGGGTGAGATCCAGAGGGTAAGGCCTCCCCGGGCTCCTCTTCTTCGCCTCTGAAATGAGGCTTTAAGGAGAAAGTCTGTGATCCTTCTCTGCTTTAACATTCAATAGCCAGTGAAGTAAATTACCATGCTTTGCAGATTTTTTTTTTTCTCAGAAATAGGCTAATTTTCTCAGATGAGAGAACAATGCTGTTAAGGAGTTTGTATTGAAAGCTAACATGTCCCAACCAACATCGTGGATCTGACTCATGGAGGGGAAGCTGGAATTGCTTCTTCCTTCGACCCCTCCTTTCCCCTTTCGGCATCACTCTTCCACGGACTCCCCCATTGTCTGTAAGTCTAAGTCCTACCCCAGAGGCCCTCCCTGACCCTTAGGCAGTCACTGGCTAATTATTCAAAACACCCTTTACTTTTCCTCTTAGATATATAACCAAACTCCATTTCCCAGCCCTCACTGCAGACAGCTACAGCCTTGTGACCAAATTCTGGCCAGTGGGATGTCGGCAGAAGTGACATGTGCTGCTCCAGGGCTAACCCATAAAAGTTCCTTTGCAATTATTGCTCTCTCCCTTCACCAGTCTTCTGACTGGATGTCACACCTAAGTTGACCTTGGAAGCTACGTGCTAAAGATGACAGAGCTTCGGCCAACCTGGATCCCTGACCAGTCTTTACTTGAGCAACAGATAAACTTTTATATTAGGCCACTGAGACTTGGAGGTTTATGCATTATAGAAACTAATATTACCTTAACTAAGAAGCCCTCTAACCAGAGATTGTCTCTCCCTCCAAGACATTTTATTTATGTCTCTTTGAACATGTTTTCACCTTGTAATGGATTCTTTATACTGATATGTAAGATCTTCGAGGACAGTATATGTTTTATTCATTTCCTCATCCTCCACAGGTCTCTAGCTAGTTGAATAAATGCTGAATAGAGCATGGCTAGTTTGGAAATTGCAGACAGTGGTAAAAGAAGTTTGATTAAAAAAAAAAATCCTAACTTTTTTCTTGTCCTATTTGGGTGGAAGGCAGGGATGATGAGTTTTTCAGAGTGGAAATGTTATATTGTGACAACCGTAGCCATTTAATATATTTTGTGTACTGCCTTCATAATAACCATGCTCCTAAAATAAAATGCAAATTAAATATTTTGAAAAATTTAAAAAAATACCAAAGAGGGGGATAAGTGAAGAGATAAATTGAGAAATGTGAGAACTAAGGGATAAAAAAAAATGTCTGGAGTTACAGGGGGCTTCTACTAGCCCTATCACCTATGAAATTATAGCTATAAACTATTATCTCAAATAATACCTTACTGTCAGTGTTAGTACTCTTTTGAGCCAAATTCCTTGGACATTTTCTGTTTTATTTGTAGTTGGCTTCACCACAGACCCTCCCTGAAACACTTCACCCTTGGTTTCCTCAATACTGGCCGGATTCTCTCATTCTCTCTCTCTGACTGTCCTTTCTCATCTTTTCTTTGGCTCTCTTTCTTATCTACTCTTTAAGTATTAGAATTTCCTAGTATTCTGGTCTGGGTCTTTTCCTCACAACTTGTCCTTGAGTCATCTCACCCAGTCTCATGGTTTCACCGACCACTTCCTAACAAGTAACTCCCGAATATCTCCGGCCCAGCACTCACTTTCTCTGGAGCTTCGGACCTGTATTGTCTATGGCGTGCTGGACATTTTAAGACAATTTAAACATCTTGCAGCAACCTTGAGTACAAGTCCCAAAACAAACCTATTCTTCCTCCTCCTGTGCTCCCTCTCTTGGTAAACAACATCGAGTTAGACACATTAAACTCTCCTTATTCTCCTCTGTCCCTGATCTAAGTTAGCTAATTAAATTCTAAATCTTAAAGTGTTTTTACAGTCTTTTTGAGATTTTTAACCTAAGTTTGAGGACTAGAGAAGTGAAGGCAGATTAAAAATAGTACTTCTTTTAACTCAATGTCAGAGACCTACCGCTATGAATTTCTTCACATAAACATATAAAAAAGGCAAGAAGTACAGAATGACACAAAGGAGATTTTCATACCCTTCCGTCATACCCAAGTTACTCTGTAAACCGGCAGAGGATCATGAGAGCTGTTCTGAGAGTGAACATTCTCACATTCTGTTTCTTAAATTGGGACTGCTTTGAAGCAAAACTGAATCAATGGAAAGAAAGGATTTTTGCAGAGGAGACAGGAGCTTTGCTCACTGCTGTTCCTTCCATAACCTCTGCAAAAGAAAAGTTTAAAAAATGTCCCTAATGTCTAAACCTACAGAAATTTTAGACTTGTGGCTTTCATTCCTTCCTGGGTGTAGCTGTAAGGGCTTGCGTTGATTTTAAGTGTTTTATTTTCCACTGACATTCAAATGAGACTTCCCCCTCATCTAAGCAGTTGCTTTGATTTCTTTGCCTTAAAATTCATTCTTCAGTGTTTTGTACAATTCTTCAACATTAATAATAACCTCCTATAGCAACTGTGGTCCTTTTTCTTGCCCTGGTGATATATTTATCATCTATTACACGAACTCCTCCTTGCTTCCTCCTTTGCACCACCAGCTCTAACATCTTAAATTTTCATTTGACATACTGCTTACCTAAATTATTTCATGTGTGTTCCCATCCATGGAAATTCATTTTTGTGTGACATAAATCCTTACCCTATTCTATTTCACAGTAATAAAACTTTACACTGAATTGCCAAAGAGATAGGTAACCAACCACACAGTTTAAATTAAGTGCAAGATACACATGTTTGAATATTCTTCTCTCTGTCTAAGATGTATAGAGACAGGTCCTGTTTATGTCTGAGCACCCTGTCATGTTACTCAAACTGCTGGAGTTAAACCACGTAAGAACAGTTTTCTCACTTTGAGTCAAAAGTAACTGCTGCTATGAAAAAATAAAAAGCACAGTAATGAAATCATATGTGCATTAAAAAAAATCTCTTCTAAATAATGGTTATGATTGGGTACAGTCTATGAAAGAAGCAGCTCCTGACTTGAGCACATGCCAGTGAGATTAAAACTCATCCAGGGTTGGCATTCTCATTGATTGTTGTCCCTTAGCACCTTCAGTGGTTTCCAGTCTTCGTCCATGCTAACCTTTGCTAGTTGTTGTAGCCATGGTAAATATCCTGTTTACTGGATTTTATTAGGATTTTAAATTTTGACATTTGGAAAAAGCACAATCCTTCTTTTCCATCCTGTCGCTTTTAACGTGTAAGTGTCCAGGCTTTTTCCAATCTTAAGTTTCTCTCTCCTAGCTTCAGAAAATTATAATTTTGGAAAGTCACAATTATATTGCTAGTTTGTGGCCAGAACATTATCAATTCCATATAACAAAATTTTAGTCTGAGGCATGATTCATAAAACTTAAGCACCAAAGTTTACTTCTGTTCCAGTTGCTTGGCATTTTTGGTGAAATGAGTTTTGGTCTGAATCACCCAGTTAACTATGTTGATCCTCTACCACTTTTGGTGATATAATAGTTATAATGCTAGATATCTGCATAGCACTGTAAAGTTTTCAAAGTGCTGCCGTATACACAGTTCTTATTTGACACGTTGTATTATGAGCAATCAGATATTACAGCCATTTTATAGATAAAGAAACACAGGAACGGAGAGTATTACTCTGTACCACACATGGTCAGCAGCAAGGCCAGAACAAGCTCCTACCCCAGTGTTCTTTCCACTATATCACATTATTATTGTTTTTATTATTTACTTACCATTGCATACTTATTACTGCTTTTCAAATATCCGATCATCACATCCTTCTCTGCACTGCACTAATACTGTAACCCTATGATATTTGATCTCTTTACTAGGTTGTACCCACCCTTCCAGTTCCCTACAGCCCTCACTAGACTGTGAGCTACTCCAGGACAGTGTTTCATCCGTGTTTGTATCTCTAGCCCCTGGTGAGATCCTACCATGTGTTTGCCAAGTGACTGTGCGGTAAATATTCACCTTCTCTTAGTTGTAAACTGTTTTCAACCCACGATTTTTAAAAATACGATATAAAGGTTAGTATTACCTAAGAGGAAGGCATTTCATCCATGTCACAAGTAGGAGAATGGAAAAATCAAGAGAGTGAATGTGGTTTATTTGAGAGTATCGGTGAGTCAGTGACAGAGATAGGAAACAAAACCCAGGGGTCTTCATGCTCAGGCTACATCTCTACCACCACAGCCAAACTTACTGGGACCAGACAGACTGTGGGGACTGTGTAAGCAGCGTGAACAGTATTTCCACATCCCCTGGGCAGGCTATTATTGTTGCAAAGAACTGTGGCAAACTGGACATTTTGTTCTCTTCTAATTTATCTGTGTTCCTGTAGCCATGTCTCCACTTCTAAACACTAATCGCTTCTCTAGGTGAGCTTAAGTACCTAATTATTAAGAGCCCTCCAAATTTCTAGTGCCATCTTCAATACAGTTAGTGCCCTTTCTGTCCCATTTGCCCCCTGTGCTTGGTACTGAATCAGTATAGCAAATATCTCTAATGAAGAATCATGACACAGGGTTAAATTTACAAATTAAGCAATTCCTTTAGTTTTTATGTCGATTCCTTTCATCTTTGAATCCCCATCCTCCATTTGCTTAAAATACATCCCACTGTGAAACTAAAAAAAACAATGCTACTATGACAGCTCAAAGAGAAATACTGAAACCTAGGCCATTTTCCAGAGACGCGTCTCACCTGTAAGCTCTTGAATATAGCATCAGATAACCTAGTCTTCCAGGGAATGGTAGGACAATACATTAGCAGATTTAATATTAATCTCCAGAATCCCAGATTTATTCCCATCCAGGTTAAGTGCTCTTTTGATTATTATAGCAAAAAATAATACAAAAAATCGATTACAACCATTAATGGAGGCTTAAAATATTAACTTCATAGCTTTAACCCAATATCTATAATTAAATGAAGAAAAGCTAAGTTAATGTAATGTTAAGGTTGAGCTTCTAATTGCACAAAAGTCATGAAATTTAAAATTAAGGTTTCTAGTGCCACTGTCTGTTAGTTCTACAACATTCCTCATATGATTTTCTACAATATATGTTTCATTTAAATGTGTCTGTGATAGAGTTCCTAAGAAAGAATATAAAGTACAATCGATTAGAATTCAACTCTTAGATGTCTGCTTAGAGTTTTATGTAACCAAAAGTACTGGAAAAGTGCAATTAGTTTAAAATTACAGTGCCCCATTTGAGTGATTACCATTTCCTTGTTTAGGAATTTGTCCATTTCCCCTATAAATCCTTTAACTTTCACTTCTAGCCCTCCCCTGGAGAAGAAAAGAGAATTTATGTAAAAACAAAACCAAAACAACCTGTGGGCTGGGATAGTACATATAGGTCTGTTCTTTAAATATATGACAAAAGGTATTCATGTGAAACAACTACTTAAGAGAGTAACTCAGAATATTCAAGTTTATGGGAACATCTAATAGGACAAGCCAAGGCTCCAGAGATGGGTAGATAGGGATTCAAGTCCTTTTAATGCTACTTACTAGCCAAGCTGACTTTGAGCAAATTACCTAACCTCTCTCAGTCTTGTTATCAGAGTAATTATACCTACTTTGTAAGGTAACTGTGAAGATTAAACGAAGTGACATATGTAACACAGGCTTTGCAAAGCTCTCTTGGAATTTATAGCACCATCTCAACTATTATCATTAAAGAATGAATGCCCATAATTTAACCATCATTTGGTTGTCCACATGTACTTCTGAAACACAGAATAATCATTTAAAATTTATTCTATTGAAAGGTACATAGAGCTGTTATATATATTCTTCATAATGGTTTCCTTAGGATAGGTACATGTCTATGGCTTATTACTGAGCATCCAGATATGTTCAATACATGATGCATCAGGTACATCAGCTAATTCTGAAGGCAGATGAGTGAAATGAATTCTTGGATATTGGGCTGCCATGCTCAATATTTTCTTCAAATGTTATGAAACAGCTGTGTCTAAATAGAGAATATGCTTGAGAAGTTCTAGTCCAACATGCAATTTAGAGAGAAAGTTATAAATCATAAATATAAGGGCTTAAAGCTAAAGTGCCACCTCAAGCAAAACAATCATAAAAACTCCTAAGTGCATTCTGGCAGGAATAAAAGCAGCAAAGCCTGTTGTGGACGCTGCAGAGCCCAAGAAGGTAACCAAGTGAGTAAACGGTAAGGCAGGATTATCCTTATTTGGGAGGAATCCATTCCAGACAGGAATTAAAGGGGAGGGGGGTGAGGGAAGGAGAATGCAACTTGGGAGGAAGGGCTTTTGCATCTGAAAGCAGCTAAGTTACCTTGTGGAATGAAAAGGAAATTTGTTTTTTCCTGTTAACAGTAATCTTGTTTGAGGTCTAGCAGACAGGTACACAAAAGATACATGTGTTCCACCTACTTGGTTTTTCTCCTCTGGCAGTGGGGTATACAGGCAAGGTTCAGGTTAATCAGACCCACTCAGAGTAACATGGCCAAATTCCTTTCCAAAAGTATAAATACCAATTCTTCAATAGCTTTATTCAATAGACTGATAATTTATTGCACAGTTCCTGGCACATTCACAGCCAGGATTTGCTCCTGGGTGTACTACAAGGCAATAAATGGGTTTAAATGAAAGGTGGGGAGATTTATACTGAAACCATGAATCACAATAGATAATTATTGAAACCCAAAAAATCTCACACACATGTAATACCCAGAAAAACATACATAACCAATAATTTCTGAACCCTGTTGGCTCTTCCTATGTTAAATCAATGGTATAAATGATATTTCGAACAGAGGGGAATAGGTGGATCAATGACCTCAGCATCACATATCATCTCTGACTTCCTGTGATGTGAAGCAAGTTACCTATCTTTTTTGGTACTTCATTTTCTTAACAATTAATAAATTGACTATAAAACTTTTAGTTAATATAAATTCTATTAGAAAATGGCCTGTTTCCAGAAAAAAACAAGGACACTAGCTATCTACACCCAAAGACTTATATTCCCCAAGCTTTTTAACAATATCAGCATACATTTATAACATTACAGTTTATACTTTTAAGACCAAGAAAATAGTTAAGGTTTCAATGGTCATAAAGAAAGCAATGGCTATTTTCTGAGAAAGGAAAGACTTTTCTTTCTATGACAGTTTAACTCAAAAACTTTTGAAGTCCTTTTCTTTGAAGATTTTCATACATCATTTACCTTTGAGGGTAAGCGTGAAAAATCTCAGGAAATAGGTAAATATTGTTCATTTAAACACATCCCCCTCCCCACTCCAGGAAGCCTCACAAAGCTAGATGACAAACAAATTGGAGGTACTTCATTAATTCATTCAGCAACGATTTATTGAGCACCTACTATGTCTGACATGAGGCAGTGAACCAGAGGGTCCATAGAAAGCATACAACATCATCTCCTAGTACCATGAAGGGAAGACTAGTCATAGTTAGGCTTAGTGGTTTTGGTTATGAGGTAAATGAAGTTCAAAACAGTGATCATTTGTTTCATTTCATTAAAAATTTTTGAAATAATTGTTTATTTATATCATTTAAGTGTTTGTTTACAAATTATCTCCTTGCTAAAATGCCAAGAATTGCCAACTAGAGCCATTTTTGAAATAATGAAAACAAATCAATAAAACACACAGTGATTTGGGGGGAAAATCTATTTTATAAGAAAGGCACATTACCTAAGACCAATAAAATTACATGAAGTGTTCTTAAAAACTAGATTTTCAAATGTGTAGGGTTTCTTCCAGCTATGCTGAAAACTCATTCATTCAGTCTGTATTTAATTAGTGTCTAGAACATGGAAGATAGTATCTCTGGGAGCTACTTTTACTCCATCAATATATTTAGAAGAATGACTACCTATTTCATGCAGTTATCATGAAGAAACCCTGTTAGAAAACTAAAATGAAATGGCTCATGAAGTTGATATTTATATTAACTAGGATTCTGTTCATACCTCTTCTTTCTCCTTGGGATGGCATTATCCATGAGCATCCCTGTATATGAAGGAGGCAAAAACTGCTTTGGATATTTATGCTCCTGGCTAGGCTAGTCAAAGAGGAATATGAACTTGTTACTGGATGCTTCTGTATGACACAGAAGCACAACTTATGGCCTTTTGTACATAACCAAAAGGGCTGCTAGTCTCTTTACAGTGTTTAGAATAAAAGCCATTTATTCTCTTTTCAGGGTAATCTGAACATTGCCCTTCTCAGGACTTTCTGCTTCCCACATAAACTACCACCTGTGCAACACTTTCTGGTTTGAAAAATGCTTTCACATATGTTGTGTTGTTCAGTTAGAAGGCAGCATCGTGGGGACTAAGAGAACTGGCTTTGGCACCAGAGAGATTAGGGTGTTTACTAAAGTCACTTACTAGTTGTGTACTATGTGCAAGCTGCTTGGTCACTTTAAGCCCTTTTCTTATTTGTAAATTGGGGATAATAATGCCTACCTTGCAGCAAGGTAGAGGTTAGCTATGGTGCAGGTAAAGTGTGATTGTCATCGACAACCCATTGCAGGGACACCAAAGGCTTCTCAATAGTCTGCTTCTCTTTATCAGGCTGGAGGAAGGGGGTCTACACCATTACTTAAGAGTATACATAATCCAAGCCTCTAGTTAAAGTAATGGTCTCTTCAAATCTTTGATCTGAACCATCTTCATAAAACGTTTCCTTAATTCATGGCCAAAACAGGCCTTTCCATATACTCTCAGAGAGAGAGCCCTTCTTTGGGAGCGAGAGATAAAATTTAATTCTACGTCTTTTTTAACCCTGAAACTATGTTCCCTGAAGCAATCCATGTGCTGCCATCAGATTTTATTAGGTGGGCTAAAATAGAGTCAGAAGGAGATTTTCTTACATAATAGCTGTCCCCATGAGACCTTCGGAGAGTCCGTTAAAGTTTTCTAATGAAGAATTTTTGCGATCCATAAGTACAGGAAAAATCTTGATGGCCTCTCTTGCTTACTGATTCATTGATAATTCTCAAGCATTGGGCTGGCACAACTAGAGTAAAATTTTGCACAGTGTAAAGTGGTGGGTGTGGATGTTTTTGGAGCCAGTCAGTCTCTGGCAGCTGACTGAATCACACTTGTGCTTTCCTGCCCGCTTACATCTTCAGAGAGCAGCCTGGGTGGGGATGCTCATCAGATGTGCTCATTTAAGGACAAACCCATTTGAATATTATAACAACATTTGGCAAACTTCCTCTACCGAATGGTGAACCTGGCCCACTGCCTCTGAGAACTATTGCTTGGCTGGGAAACATAGGTCCTTTGATGTTCTTCACATGGTAGACCATATACAAGGCCTCCCAACTAAACACCCTCTGTAAGAGTCCTGCTCCTCAAACATTTTCAAGTTCCTGGTCTGGACCAGTGGGTTACAGATATGCAGTGAGTCCTTTTGCAACATACGGCTATTTTTAATCGTGTCTGGAGAATCCAAACGTCTTATTGAGATCTACTGGTCACATACTTCATTAGGAAGTCAGAAACTGTCTACTGAAGAAGTTCTATGTGGAGAATTCTGCACCATACTTAAGGCAATGCTCTCTATTCCCTCAAGATGTCTGTAGTCTTGCTGGGAATCTGAGAACAACAAAACCTGTTCAGGCAAAACTAATTAACACTCCTAGATCAACATACAAGTGAGTACAGACAGGATATATAAAGACTAGGGTAATAGGACAAAAAAGAATTTGGAAGGGAGCGATGGATCTACATATTCTAAAGTGAGTGAGAAGAGCATCACAGAGTGGAGAGAGAGCACGGACAAGGGCATGCAGGTGGGAAAGGGTCAGCCTATGATGCTTGATGTAGAGAAAGCAGGGCAGTCAGAGCAGGAGGGTCACTGTGGGTGCAAGGAACTGCATGAGGAACTGACTCACCTGGTCATAAAGACTGCCAAGATGCCAACCAAACCCCTGTTCATTCTGCTTTGGGGGAAACAGAAGTTAATGGGGACCTTGGAGCTGGGGAATAACTGGGGACCTTATAACTTAAAAATGAGCTGGGGACCAAGGAGAATAACTGGTAGTAGAGGAGCTTACAACCAGATGAGGAATTGGGATTTTAATCTAGAGGTAGAAAAGGAGAAGAGTAGAATCCTAAACCAAGAAATGCGATGAAGAAAATGATGGGTGAGGGCAATTATTTTAGATGCTTAAAGGATTTTCTGAAAACAGCCTGAAGGAAGGGTAGCCTATTTCTAGTGGTTCAGAAAGGAGATGAGGGCCATCTTCTCCAGGCCCACTGGGAGGTCCTGAAAATAAAGAGAATAAAGAGGCCAACTCAAGAGATGTTGTTGGGGGAGAACTGGTAGAATTTAGTGATTGATTAAATGGGAAGTAAAGGGCAAAAGAAGAGAATTTTAAAATGATCCTAGTGCCAGAGCCTGAGGAAAGGGTCTCATGGATAGTAATTGGAAACGAAAGCAGACTCCTGGAGTGGAAGGTGCTTTGGGTAGTGATGGGATGTACAAATGATTAGGAGGGTGTGTGTGTGTGTGTGTGTGTGTGTGTGTGTAAACTATAGACCTGCAGATCTAGAAGACCTCTTTCCCCTAATGTTACATAAGAGCTTACAACTTTCATTCAGTTACCTAATTTTTTAATTAAACAAGTTATTTATGAAGGGTCTACATACGTGTAAGGTTTACAATACAGCTATGCGTAAAGCTTAAAATAAGGAGACATAAAAGTTCCATCACTGAATGGAAGATGTTTTAAACCTGTTTGCAGCATTATTTAAAGGGTACATTTTCATTTTTTTGTATTAATTTTCTATTGTTTGTAATTCTTGGGGCACTGACATAGCACTGCTTTCATCAGATATAGATGTGCCATCTCGACACAATTTATAATCAAGTAATTTTTATTAGTGTACTTGGATATCTTCTTTTTTCTCAAATAGCATTTAAGCATTTAAATGAAGCCAGTTGAATAAGATGGCTTTTGGTTACAGCAGGTTTAAATTTCCACTCAGATCAGTCCTGATCAAAAACCATGTAGTTCCCTGGAAAGATACATGTCTATATGCATATTCTATGCCTCACTCAGGTTTTGGCCTTATGGCCATGGTTTTGGAACTACTATCAATTACATTGTGAATTCTTGCTTGTTTGGGGTTGAGAGGAAAAAGGAAAATTCACACTTATTTTGCACAAAGCACTGTGCAGGAATCCAATGGCTGTAGCCTCTGTTCGTCGTCAATTCAGGTATGATGGAAACCTGTGGGGAGCTGACCTGCAGTACTGATCTCTTAGATCATCTCCCTTCTCTCATGCAACTGATATCTAAGGAGCTGCAGAACCCCAGGCTCTCAGTTATTCTCAGAATCGAGTTCACCTATACGCATACCAAAAGAAAATCATTTTAAAAACACGGCTGGATTATTTCTTAAACATTAATATAAAGCAAAAAGAGCACAAGAAATGGATGTACGAATCTCATTTCTTTATATTTATTAGGACCTGAAAACCTACCTTGAAGAAAACTAGTCATGGATAAGAAAATAACTTCTTCACAGTGGTTAAAGAAAAAAGTACCCAAAGAAATAAACAAACATATGAAAGCCTCTTAATATACCAAGGTATTACTATATTTATTTCTGACCTTTGGCTACTGAGAAAATACGAAGGATGACAATTCTATAGCTTTCTATATAATAGCAGATGTTCCTCTTATTCAAGGAAACAAAATCCTTTTATGACATTTTACTAAATGTCTATCCAACCAAAGAGCATTTTATGTGTTCATTTTAGATAGTCTTGTTCACCAGTCCTTATAACTTAAAAATAAGACCTTTTCTTAAGCAGTCCACCTTGTGTATGAGTGTGTTGAATATTTTCTTTAAGTGTTAACTTTGTAGTACATGATCTAGTAGAGTGGGACAATTATATACAACAATTCTTCTATCAGTCTTATATTTCTACTTCCTTTTCTAAAATATATTTAAATTAATGGCAAAATTCTGTTAAGTGTTCAATGTATATCCTCACTGATGATTTTTTCGCCATGGTACCATTACCGGTACCACAATGGCTCCTCATGTCTTAAGTCTATGCAGTACAATCCATTCTCTATTACAGCATCATTTTCTTTTTGTAAATAGAAATTTGGCTTTCACACAGCAATTTACACTAAACTATAAAAGTGCTAATGATGCCCAATTTAGGACATAAACAACTTACTACTGTCTTCCTTTGAGCCTTTCTCTTTTTTAATTTCTCTAACTCATTACACTAAGAATATTATTTCTTGGAAAGCTGTGGCAGGATTGATTTCATAACGGGTTACAAGTTGACTTTTTAAAAAAACTGATGCTGATATTAGACTTTTGGTTAACCTATCAGTTAAGAAGTGTACTTTGTACTTGACATTTTTCTTGCTTGGGCAATTGACTCCAAATATCCTTCTTCTATTTTGCTTTCCTCACTGTGCATCCTCAATTTTCTTTCTATAAAATATCCTTTCTACTTCTATATAACTATATCTTCTTTAATTATTTTTCTCACTTATCACATCTGATCCTATTTTTCTTATGCAATTAAAATATTTCCTGAGTACATTTTAGTTCAGTAGCTGGTTGTATTTACATCACTTATTCCACAGTTTGTTTGATGACTTGCATAAAGCGCATACATTTATCAAACTGACTCACATTCACTGTGAATAAACTGAAGTCCAAACTGCAAGTGGATTTGTCTATAGCTTTGTGTAAACATGATGCTGGACAAGACTGCCATTCCTCAACTCTGTTTCCTTTTCACTTATGGAGGAAGCCTTGAAGCCAATAAGTGTGTTGTTTTAGCTTTGTAATTTTTCTTTTTTTTACTTGTCCTTAAGAACTTACATTCACCCTTTAGGAAAAAATTATAATTTCTTATTTTCTGGTCTAATTCTTTTTTTTTTTTTGGCTGTGTTGGGTTTTTCATTGCTGTGCACTGGCTTTCGCTAATTGCGACGAGCGGGGGCTACTCTGTTGTGGTGCGCAGGCTTCTCATTGCAGTGGCTTCTCTTGTTGCGGGGCAGGGGCTCTAGGTGCTCATGCTTCAGTAGTTGCAGCACGCGGGCTCAGCAGTTGTGGCTCATGGGCTCTAGAGCGCAGGCTCAGTAGTGTGGTGCACGGGGTTAGTTGCTCTGCAGCATGTGGGATCCTCCCGGCCCAGGGCTCGAACCCATGTCCCCTGTATTGGCAGGCAGACTCCTAACCACTGTGCCACCAGGGAAGTCCCCTGGTCCCATTCTAGATCTCTTTATTTTCTTCCTGTTTGTGTCTTTGTTCTCCATTTAAAAAATCATAATTTATGAGTTGTCTTTTGAATATACAGAGCTTAAGATAAATTTTTCTAAAGGGGATCTGGAATAAAAGATGCCTGAACATATGAAACAAAGGGAGCTTATAGACTCACAAGGCTTAAAAATTATTTTCATTCTCTTTCTAATTTTGAATATAGAGATGCTTTTATTTATAAGTCTGTCCTTTAAGTAGTATGGAAAACTCAAAAAAATTTCCTGTTTACAATGAAAGAGATTCAATTTGAGTTGTAATATTTATTGAGAATCTACTATGTCCAAGACATTATACCAAGTAAACTTCTTTCACTTAAAGAATTAACATCTAGCAGAAGAATTAGACTAATACCGGATGATGACACAAATTAAGTACTAAGTTTCATACAAGCACCACCAAAAATTGTGGGGAGAGGAGTCCCTAGGAGGAATCAATGACCTTTGCTACAGAGAAAGATGAAGAGAAGTAGGCATGAAGGGCTGCATAAAAGTAGTGGACTTTGAGATGGGCCTTAAGGACAGACAATATTTGACAGATGGAAATGAAGAAAGGGGTATATATGCAACGAAATAAAGAAAAGAGTGCTAGATCAAAAGTGGGATATTCAGAAAAAAAGTGCTCTTCTATGGAAACTGTAGATAATATTTCAGATTCTACTCTTACAAATTATTCTAAGCAAAGTTGTCACTCATTATATGGTACTCGATGTAAAATCTTCTCCTAGCCTATAAGGTACATTACTAGTGAGACCAGAAAGGATGTAAGTAGATGTGAGGCTATGACTAGACATACCCTGATTGTGTCCCAGATGTTTCTGTAAACTTCTCAATACGGTCTTTAAAGAAATAAACCTCACAGAACTTTTATTGTTTTAGACCACTTTTAATTCCATAAATAAATGGAAATATCTGCAGTTAAAAACATGGAGATTCCAGATATCTATGTATCTATTACAGCTTAACTCTATTTCATTATTATTTTGTCTCTAGCTAAAGTTCTCTGGCAACAGACATCAAGGGGAAAGACCTCAAGAGTTATGAAATCTAATCTAAAAAGATGATGGAGTCAAGGACAGTGGCACCTTTTTACTTGAATCCTCCTGTTTTTTTTACTTTCCTAAGTCATTCACTACTCCATTCTACTTTATAACCATCGAAATAACAAAAGTTACAGAGATTCAGTAAATGTTCCTATGGCCTGTTTCCAAGTAGCCCAACATAAATAGGGGAAATAAAGTCAAAAGAGCTTTTTCTCTGACATGGGTTTCTAAACAATATAATTATGGTTCACTCCATGGTTATGAGCTTTTGGAGCTCCCACCAAAGAGTCTTGGCTGCAGATGTGGCCACCAGCTGTTATACCCTGCAATTTGATCCATGTTTGTTGTTGTTTTAAACACACACACACACACACACACACACACACACACATCTTCTTGTGTTCGGTAGAGTAGGATGAAGCTAGATACAAAGGTCAGGTATTCCAATATGGTCTCTCTCTATTTGCTCATTCATAACCAAAGTGGAAGCTTACACATTTGATGCCTGTGAAGATTGTGCCTATTACTCTGTGTTACATTCCTGACCTCAGAATTATTTTTTTCAACAACACTATTTTATATAAGCACAAAAAATAAGTCCAAGCTGGACTACTGATGTTGGGTCACTCCAAGAAGTGTCTTCAATGTAGCTTCAAAAATTTACCCTCTTCTCTCTAAATCTAGGGTTTATTTCATGGGACAGTTATATGGTGTCTTGCCAAGAAATTAACCGAGAGCAATGCCTCATGTTTAATTGGGCATTTAGACTTGAGAAGCAATCCAGTCCAAGACTTTACCATAAGACTGCCAAAGCAACTAGATATCAGTAACAGTATAAAAAGACCTTAAGAACTCCACCATTTTGTTTTCTACATAGATCTAGGATGTGGCACATAAAGTATTAACACTTCATGAGCATAGTAGCTCAATTTTTACCAATTTCTGGCATGTACATTAAGTTATTTTTTAGGAAAAATATAATAAATTGAAGTATAATTTAACTTCCATTTTCCCACACAGCCTCTTCTTACCATCCTTCCTAACGTATTTCTTTGATCCTTGGCAAATCAGTGAAAGAAATCAGGATTTTGCATTTGATTATGTGTACATTTATTAAAAGCATACTGGGCTTCCCTTTTCTGATGCTATTAGAGATTAATTATAACTTTCCTAACTCAACCTTAGTATTAGACTGGTAAAACTTATTAGTTAAAATGAACACCATAAATTCACAGTATAACTTATCTGGTACATTCTTATCTGGTACAAACTACTTGTAGTTTAAAAATGTGCTGTTCAGGACTGAATGCCTCAAATATAATCAGATTTTATTTCTAGAGAAGCAAAGTCTATACTTGTATGTGACCCCATCAGCAATTAACTTTGTCCTAATGGAATCAATACAGTGTATGAGTTCAGAATTGGGTAGACGAGAAGGGGAAGGGAGAATGAAACTCATTCACTCCCTTGCTAGGTTTTGCAAAATAGCTTCCTTATTCCCACAGTGTGACATTTCTTTTCCTTATTTCCAGCACAGTTAAGGTCAGTAGCCCTCAAAATCTTCTACATAGAGATTTACGTTTTTTCCCCTAAAAACATAAAGATGAGCTTGTGATTAAAAAAAAAAAAATGATGTCTCCTGCTAAATTATAGTGTCAGGTGGAACAGTTACCAAGCAAAATTTTGAAGAGTTAGTCATACTTCATGCTACCTTTCTATCCTTGTCTACTTCACAGATTTGAGGATGGGGGTCACAGCTAGTTTATCCCTTTTGGTTAGAAAGCCTTTCCAGATGAGGTCATCATTTTCATCACTCTGTTTCTTTCTCTCTCACTAGAGTGTCTTTCTAAAGGCAACTGAGGACCTCTTTAGTGAAATATTGAAGGCAGGGGATGCCTAGAATGATTAAAAGACACAAAGCTTTCCCATAGCACTTGTCCTTTTTTCTGTAAGGAGATGAGGTAATATATAATCTCCTTCCTATATTACTACCACAAGGGCAATTTGTGGGAGGAAGAGATGGATTTCTGGGAGTAAAATCCTATTGCATGGCCAGGGCTATTTTCAGAAGGGCTTATCTTCAATATCCTCATTTTAGAATTGGTCTCTTAGAGCAGTACCTTGGACAACACTGAGAACCCCCATCTTCAAGCTAAGATTGAAAGTTATTTCCTTGTTGTTGGAATATCTGATGAAGAAAAAGGAAGATGCAAAAACAAGAGATTCTGCTAATATAAGGTGATGTGTATGAATAACTGTCAAATCCTTCTGCTATTTCTCATGTTGTTTGTCTGATATCCCTATTTACTCTTCTGCTCTGCAGTTTCTACCACTGGACAGCCCCCATGTGTAAGCTGGACAGACAGCTAGTTTGCTTATATACAAATTAAATGGTCCTCAAGTGCCAGTAGACCTCTGTATCTTTTTAATACCCCAATAACTTCTTCAAGCAGGAATAGTTACAGAGAACCTTACCATAGAACATGGAACTCACACTAGCCAAAGAAATCACTACATGTGTAAATTAGACTAATCATTACTTCCTTTCTGGATACAGTGCTAGCTTTGCCTCAGAGTTTATGTTGAAATATACATTTTTATGTATTTCTCACTGTAGTCGGTATCAGTTTAGTAGTATCAAACATGGATGCCCAGTTCCCGCACACCTGAAAACCAGAGAGAGAGGGAAGAGCTGAAAAGGGTAATTGACAAAGGCCTGGACTTTTCTTAGATTTTAAGAGGCCTATTGTATTTGTAAATTACTAACTAAAAACCTGACAATTGTCACTGCCAGACTATTCCTGAGCTTCTTCATCATATATTTTTTTCCCTAAAGTTTATCAAAGAACTGAAGGGCTTCCAGAGATGAAAATAAACTTGACAATCATGTTGCAACTCAAACAGATTCTGATTCTTTTCATCACTTTTTAATTCATTGCAGATGGTGTAAATGGGATGTTTATTTGCTGGCAGGTAATGAGTCTTATTGTAGATAATAGTGATGGACGGGCTCTCATGCCTATTGACGGCCCAGCATCTCAGAAGCTGTATATGACTATCACCTATTGCATGGTAGCACGTACAATATTGTGACAGGATGCAAAGTCAAGTACATTCCCCTCAATAGAAACAATTATTGGTACACCTGAATCTCACTAGTCACATAAGAGTTGCACTGATTTCATCCTCACTGTCCACATGGGTAGACAGTCTAAGATGTGATCTAATGTCTACTGCTCTAAAAGGAAAATGTAATCCGTTTAAACATCCAAACACTCCTCTTCCCAGGTCCCGCCATTCATCACAACTGTCAGTGCTTCTGTGGAAGAGTAATGACCCTCAGACATGGGATAATGCTCCGTAGGGGCCTTATGAATGCCACTGCCAAGCACAGAAATTGATCGGTTTACAGTGGAGCTGGTATGTGCATCATGAAAGACCTGCACTTACTCACTAAATTACAAGTGGCTGTTTACTCCTTATACAATAAAGCCTGGGTTAGGGAGCCACAGATCCTGCTGACTTTAATTGTCCCAAACATGTGAGCACTAGATTTGGGCCCATCAGTGAGATAGATTTAAACAGCTTGAAACTGAAATTTGGATCAGAGTCATTCAAAAATGCATTGGGAGATAACATAGGTATTGTTGCCTTCCGCTCTTTTTTCTTTTCCTTTTTTATCCTCTCTAGCAATGAAAGGTAACAACATCCCACTATCCAATATAAACACAGTTTAAAAAAAAAACAAAACAGAATAAATGTGCCAGTGAAAAATTAATTCTTTGTTTCCTTCCTGTGGGCTTCCCTCCATTTCCGGATTTGCTCACACATTGTTTCTACAAAGTAGGATAAAGATGAACAGTTACATAGTATGAACTCATGATTTTCAAAATATCTCCCAACAGCTCTATTTCCTCATTTAACCTATATTGACCTTTTCCTTTAAATCCTCCCTACACTCACAATCTCATCTACGTTTACTATCAAATCTCCTTGGGAGACCGGCTAACTTGCACTCTATAGACTATTCATACCTTGGTAAATGCTCTATTATTTGAAAGTTTTATTCAAAATATATCTCTTCCTCAGCTCTCAGACTTCCTTTTTAAAGCTGGATATTCTCTTGTGATCTCTCTTTTTATTCTATCTCCCTTAGTTCTAGTAGCAGTACTTTATTTTCAGGGCTTTTAGAATCTAGAAAGTCACCATGTTTTTCATATTTCTTTGATATTATTTCCTAATGTACCTTTAATTTTTAAATTTCTGTCCAATCTTTTTCGTCAATAACCTTGAGAGTACCAAACATTTTACTATAGTTTATTTCTCAGTAAATAGGTTTTGGTAGTTCTGTTATTTTATGAGATCGTAATATTTTTATGCTTTTCTTTTTTTAAGGGGGTAGAGATGGCCAAAACTGGAGGGAAAATAAAAGATACCTTTCAGAATGTCACATCTATGTTAAGTCACAAAACACTAGTTGGTCTTGCCTTGAAAATTGTTTTCCAACCTGTATGAGTTGAATGGCTCAACATAAATAAATGAAGGAAACTAAATCTTTTACTCACATTGACTCATTCGATTTTAAGAAAATTTACTAAGTAATGAATGGGCCCTTATGAAATCATTACAGTTAGGAGAGCTCTTTCTACTTGAGACTTCTCTGTTCCTTTGGCAGTTCAGGGTTATGCCCAACTTAACTATACTTTTGGTGTTCAAAATATTCTGATTATTAGTATTTCTAATGATGGGACTCAGACACGTTCCTGGGAAGAGAGACTTACAATTAGAGAGATCTTAATAATTAATGAAATATACCAATGAGATAATGAAATTGGAAGCTTTCAGTATACTGCCAGGGATGAAGAAATCTTTTTTGAGAATTAGGAATATGCTAGAAGACAATAAAAGAGATCAGATAGTGAACTGAGCAAAGTGACCTTTGATGTAAAGTGTCAGCTAAAAATGTCAATCCAATTCAGGACTGGATACAAAGGGATATTGTGTCGCTGAGCAGAGAGGTATTAAGTTACCTGATTATCTTCTCTGGAAGAATGCAGTATGGTTTAGACCCTTTTATTACCTGAAAGATGTAGACAAATCAGGAAAGATTAACAACCAGTTTTATTAGAAGGTAGCAGATGAGCTGGTATGAATAGCTCTGGTTGTTAAAAGTTCTGTATTCTCTTTGCAGCTTTGATATGCTCTCGAGTGGGAATAGTCATTCTTGAAATTTAGATAGGATAAATTATATTCTGTTCCCCAGAGAAAGGGCAGTTTGGGAACTGAAGGGAGGGAAGGTTTTAAAACAGCAAAAAGACCTGGGGTGGCAGAAGGGCAGGAAATTCTATTATAAGATTTTCAATTTTAATTAAAACAACAAAACAATAACAACAGCCATTTGTTAAGCCTTCATTTAAATAAACTCAGTATATTTAGTATGTGCAGTATGTCTTTCATATTTAGTACCTAGTTGTTTTTGGTACATGCAATAATATTATTCCATAATACTACACTATTATGCTCATGTTTCCCTGGAAATATAATTTACAAGGCCATTCTAGAAACTCTGATTATGAAATTCAATATCACTTTCAGTTAGTTACCCTTAATTCTAGTGCAGTTTTCTCATGTCTTCACACTTACCCTGAAGCTGTAACCTCTGGTTTCATAGTAATGTCCTGGTGGAAGAGGCTCCTGTCCCTTGCCTTCTGAATGATTTTCTACATATACTTTCATATATAATTACATATTTTACCAATTAACATTATTTATGAATATCATTGAGAAATGATTCATATAATTTTCTAGTTTATTAGTGAAAATAACTTGTCCAGAAGCTAACAATAAATTACCAATTTTTACACAGGCCATTATTCCTGGGTGTATTTATTATGATTTACCATTTATTAAAGGATTTCAATTGGTTGACAAAGTATAGTAGAACTAAACTTATTTCAAGAAATGTTGGTGACTCACTAAAGTCCCAATACATGATACTAATATCTATCCCTGGACTCCATCTTTTAGTTCTATTGGGAAACACCTATAAATATAACATAATTTTTTTCTTTTCTGATGTTCATTCAAGTTACATTTGCCCCCAATCACTGCAGTATTCTTCTCTGTAGACTACCTTGAAGGGTAGATGGTGGTGAAGAATCGGGACATTTAAACTCATATTTAAAAGGGGCAGAAGAAGAGTTTAGATGACATGTGATCTTAGGCAGGCTTTAGGAGAAGAGATGGACTTGTGATAAACCTTAGTAAAATGAGCCCAAACTCTCAGTCACCCCCTTACCTACTGAGGTGCCCGGTTACTGGTGACTTTCTCAATATCTTTAACAATCCTCTCCTCACCAAATAACTCTACTTCATTTGCAAACATTGTTGGACTGTGTTCACATTTCCTTTTCCTCTTCCTCTAAGGAAGAACACTTTTAGGCCAAAATAATCCTTTAATAGACCAAAGACAGGAGATGCTGCTACACGTCATAAATCAGTTTCTGCTCTCTTGGCTGCTCAACATAAGACATCTCAAAGTCTCCATGAAGCAATATATTACACTGTCATGAGTGTAATCTCCTTATTATCTTCAGTTCCGGCCGTTTTCTTAACTATTAGTTGGGATTATTTCTCTTCTTGCTCCTCTACACTTCACTATCTCTCTACAGCACCTACAATGATTTTCTCAAATGTGAAATCAGATCCTACTACATAAATCTCCAATAGCTGCTCACCACAACTAGAATAAAATTCAAACTTCTCACCCTGAAGCCTGCATAATCTGGTTTCTGACTCCTCTTCTGATCACATCTCCAATATACTTCTCCTTATTCCCTGACCTTATTTCGTAATTCACATGCCTAACTCATTTTAGTCTCAGAGTCTTTGCTGTTGCTGTTCCAATTTCCTCTAGACCTTCACATGGCTGGTTTCTAAGATCATTCAAGTCTCAGCCAGAGGCCATCTTTGTACACTCTATCGCTATTAGGTTATACTCTTATTTTCTTCATTTCACTTATCAGTGTGTGCTAGTATGTCTACATATTTATTAACTATCTCCCCTAATTAGAATGTTTCATGAGGAAGAAGACCTTGTGAGTCCTGCTCACTATTATATTCCCAGTGCCTAGAACAGTAGGGGGCTCTATAAATATTTGCTGAATGAGTGAATAAAAGAATAATTGAACAATAATAGAATGAACAGGAAACAAGGGCAATACCAGTGCTTTTCATCCCAATGGTTCTTTAAATGCACCTCAAATACTTAAAAAACAAAAATACACTTTCCTATCCGTTAGCATCAAAATTACTAATTTTACTAATTAAAAGACTGGACCTCAATGTACATTGATGACTGTTTCAAAATCGTGTGACAAATAGGGATTTCATAATTCTGATCTCAAATTATGTGGGATGAATTAGTCCCACAGTGTTTTTCTTAGAATAAAATTGTAAACCAGGGATAATTAATCTGAGGTCCACCATTAGGCTTTAGGGGTTCTGTGGATCCTCTGAAAAGGTATTATGCCCTCTTTTGGGGAGAGGGTCCATAGCTTTCACCAGAATTTCAGGGGAAGCCCTAAATTGGAGGAGGCAAGGAATCCTTTCAAGCAGTACCATTCTAAAGCACTGTGCTATTCCAGCTTCCTCTGTGATGGTATAGGTTCTTTTGAATACAGAGATGCTAGGTAGCAAGTTTCAACCACTGTCTATTTGAGTTTTTTTTTTTTTTCCTCCTAATCATTGTCTTTGTCTATTAGGGTAAAGCTCACTTTACTCTAAAGCTTTCTTATGAGTTTTAGACTGTTACTTTTTGGAATGAGATACATGCCTGCAACCTCAACTCTGCTAAAATATCATTGGCCAGTTGGGATTCAATCTCATTTTCACCGGAATATGTTATATATAAGCATTTTATTAGCCTAAACTCTACATAACTCTGACATTTATTAATTACAAAATTTGGGGGAAAATTTTTAACGCAAGTCCTAGAAGGTTCAAATGAAATAACACTGGGTAAAAAAAAAAATAACATAGTAGCCAAACAAAACAAAACAAAAAAAACTGGGTATGTTGAACCATATGAAATTGCCATTTCTGAAAGTCAAAATGATTGAACATTGGCAAAGTGAAATGGTTCAACCTGTGGTTCAGATGTTAACTGCTATTGTTGTTAGAAAAATTATTCTCACTCTCCAATCCTCCCTTCCTGTAAACACTTCCATTCATGTTGAATGCATTTCTGGTAAGTGGCGCTGGGGGATGGGGTTGAATTTGCCCGTGATTTTAATTCATAATACATAGGCTTTCTTAATTCTTACCATAGCAGATACCTCCAAATGACAGAGAGCCTGGAGAATGGGCCTTAGAAAATTAAATTTATAGAGGCTTATTTTTCTCATACCCAGGTGCACTTTTAACTGGACAACTTTTGAATGGATATCAAATCCATGGAGCAAGTTCATGGGGACGGTATTGGTTTCCTATTGCTGCTGTAACTAAGTACCACAAACTTAATGACTTAAACAATAGAAATCTGTTAGAGTTCTGGAGGTCAGAAATCCTTAATCAAGGTGTCACTGGGCTGCATCTTTCTGGAGATTCTAGGAGAGAATCCCTCTCCTTGTCTTTTCCAGCTTCTAGAGGCAGCCTGCACTCCTTGGATCACAGCCCCTTCCTCTATCTTCAAAGCCAGCAGTCTAGCATCTTCAAATCTCTCTCTCTCTCTCTGATTCTGCTTCCTTTGTCATATCTCCTTCTCTGACTCTGATCCTCCTGCCTCCTTCTTGCCTTTACAAAAACCCTGGAGATTATCTTAGGCCTACCCAGATAATCCAGAGTAATCTTCCCATTTTAAGATCCTAATTTACTCACATCTGCAAAGTCCCTTTTGCTATGTAAGGCAATGTATTCACAGGTCCTGAGGATTAGGACACGGACATCCTTGGGGGAGGGGGCCATTATTCTATCACTGGGTTCAAAATATTCCAGATACTCAAATTTCAAATAGCAAGCAAGATAGTATCATATCATTTCTTTACAGCTACACAGAAATTTTTACATATACCCTCTTATAATTTTTAAAGAGATAGTAACTTACAACTCTCCAGCCTCACTTTTGGCACATGAGTATGGAAATCATAGTCTTAGTTTTGGTTTGTAGAGTCTTATTTTATCCCTTTACCCAGTTTCAGTTAATCCTACTTATATTCTAACTTGTCCTTTCTGCGGAAGTCATACTGCTATCTCTAGCCAAAGAATTATTAATAAGTCCTTTCAGCACTATCTTCTATTAACTCTAAAAATAAAAATAAAAGACACTGATTTTTAGCCAAGAACCAACCAGGCCAGATTCCGGCACTTCCCATCACACCTTTCTTGTGCCCTTCCCTCAGGCACTGTATACAACCTGTCTGAATAAGCTAACCGCAGGTGCAGGTGCTAACACACATGACTATACCATGAGAAATTTCCTCCCTCAGATTCTCACGTGGATAAACTTAACTCAAATGTCTTCCTTCTTCACTCACCAAAAAGACCTGCTTCCCTGACCTGCATCTCCCCTGTCCACTATCTCAGTGAACATTAGCCCTTAAACATTTCAGCTTCATCAGCACAGGCCCATCACGACAGCATAACATCTTTGTCCTGCTAGAAACTATTCAGCATCCAGAGGACCATCTTTATGCTGATAACACTAAAATATAAAATAATGCCAACAGCTGGTGCTACAAATGGCTTTTAAAAACGATGTTCATTCACTAAAATTCCTCTTGCTACTTTTGACATGAAACACGCAGTCTCTAATTATTCTGATCAAGACGGTGAAATACAAAAACAAACTTTAATTGTGTTTAACAGATATTTAATCAGGACTCACTGAACTACAGATTAAAGCTGAAATTCATAAACCATAATTACCCGATTGTCGCAATCTTTTGGTCCACATTCTCCTTCCGTCTGGGCGTCTGGCACCTTGCCCCGAATTTCTTTTACTGTCTTCTCAGCTTCGTTACTGTTCATGTTTTCCAGCAGAGATTTAGCACAGATTACAAAATATCTGTTCTTGGCAACTTTCTTCATTAGCTTTTTTTCCCCCTTGCAAAAAAGTTTATTTTTTTTTTTCCTACCAGAGTAGCTGAAACGGGCATACGTTTAGGGTGCTTTGGTGACACAAACTAATTATATAGTTATCAGGAGATAATAAGGCAGCGATAACGAGAGTTACTATAGCTATCACGTAGGTATCATGCAATTTCTCCAGTATGCCATGCAGTGTGTCCCAGTCACTATGTAATTACCTCTTCACTACCCCACTGTTTTATGGAAAATGCTTATCTCACCCTAACAAACCTTTTCTGCCACATTTGGAAAAAAAAGTGGAATTCTTATTTCCAGTGCCACTTATTCCCAGTAAGATGCTATCTTGCAAATTTAAAAGAAACACATGCCCTCTCCTGAAAATTTGCTTTTACATAGAGCAAATGGAGCAATTCTGTTTTCTTTTGCTTTATTTCACCCAGGTGAGAGAAGTAATTACTAACAATTCATACATTTTCTCTTTTGTTTTTTTTTTTTAAAGCAAACAAACAAAAACACCAAAAAAAAAAAAAAAAAAGACCCAACCTCACCCTATTTATTTAGGATTCATTTAGTCTGGCACTTCCCCCCTACTCTTCCCTTTCAAATCTCAGTCACTCACATTTGTTTTTTCCTGGAATTATGGTGTAAATCATTCTTAACAAGCTAGCTTGAAACATGTCTCACTCAGTAGAAACACATAAGCCACTATAATTGAAACATGGAACTGCAAGCTTGAAACTCTTTCTAACTATTTTTTTGGGCCACTCTTCAGAAGGACACGCCGAGTTTCCCTCTCAGTGCTGTAACCCCTGTGTCACACAGTTAGGATAACATCACAGACCGAGACGAAAGGATGAAGAGAAGGCCCTGGCAAAAGAAGAGGTGGGTGGTCCCTTTATTCCCCCCAGTTGGGCAGACAACCCTATGGAGCAAGGGTTGTAGTTACAGCTTATTTATCTCAAGTTGATGGCTTGAAGTTTGACCACACTAAGACCTCTGGATGACATCCCACCTGAGAGTTCTAGTTTAAAACAGGATGGAGTGGCTTACTTTGCAGCACAGATGAAAGCTGCTTTCCAATTCTGCTTTTATTAGTCACCTCCCAGTCTGATAGTTTCCCATTCATTTGTACACTTAACTCAAGCTGGGGTCAAAATCACCCTCAGGTTTAGAAGGGCCAGAAAAATTGCTATCCCATCCTATAGCACTGCTCTTCAATCACACAGTTTCTCCAAATATAGTCGATGGCCTTTGAGATGCAAAATGCACCACTTTAATGTAGTAGAAGTCCCTTTCATTGCATTGCCAAATCTATTTAGCAGAATCTGCTTGGAATAATCTGTCCCTAGACCTGAGGATGCGCAGTGATTTTAAGCATTTTAAGCAACGATAATGGTTAGTGCTGAGAACAGATGTACCTGGCTGTGATGTGATCTATTCCAGTAGGCTTTTATGAGCTGTTCATTCCTATTGACTTAGCATTTTATGTCTGTGTTTTTGCCTGGTGTGATGGTTGCATAGGGGTGTCATGTGTGTATTTTCCTGATGTGTGATGGCTGCACGGGGGGCTATGTGTATTTTCTCAGTGCAGTGGCTACACAGGATGTTGCGTGTGTGTTTGCCTGGAGTTATAGCTGCACGTGCTGTTGTGTGACTCTTCCCCCCACCATTTGATGCCTGCTAGCAGGGTCCTATGTGTATCTTTTTCCTAGTGCGATGGTTGCACTCGTTGCTCTTCTAATGATGGACATTTCTAGCAATTATCTGTCTACAGGGTCCTGGGGAAAGAATTGCAGTAAAATCAATAAACAGTTCTAGACAGGGCCTTGTAAACATGAAATGACACCCCTGCATAAATGCCTTTTCCTACCATAGCATGTTAAAATCCAAGTGCTGTTACCTTATTGGCACTGGGATAAAATTTCTATGGTCTCTCCATCTCTTTCATATATTGCAATCGTTTGGGGGAGTTTGAGATTAGTGCTGGTTGGAGGGCTTTTACACACAAATCTATCTAATGACATTTTTTACTACATTGTCCTACACATTACGTCTTATACTCCATTCTGACTTGCTCTGGTATAACAGCTGATATTCTGAAAGTGAATATGCCTTTTATTTATTCCTGCAGTCTCACCAGGCCCTCCCCACATGCCCACTGCCTCACACACACACAACCTCCTCCCTTACTGCTTTCTGGTCTCTGTATCCCTCCTGATTTCACCAAATGGAACTGACAAAGAAAAGAACCAATGAGGTTAAAGTCTTTTGAACCCCCTGGAATACAGATGAGCTGGGAGGCATCTGGAAACAAAACCAGACACTTGAAATCAAAGAGACAAGTAAATTACTATCCTAATCTAGGAAGAATAACGAAAGGTGTCAGTGGGGTTCCATTGATAGCACTTGGCCCTGGGCCAGAATGCCAAGGGTTCAAACTCCATACCAGCTTTGGGCTCGGGCCCAAGACTTGCCACTGCAGGGTGCGGCAGCATGTGCAGCAGTATTAAAGGTGTCAGCCCTCTGCAGAGAGGTTAAGTCCAAGTTCTTCTGCCTGTTTGTCATTATGCCCCAGAGGGATGCAGAGATAACCCTCGCTTCCTCTCCAGTGCCTTTCTCAGCAGGCCAGGCTGTGGGGAGCTGCGCCCAGCAGCAGTATTTACTAATATCAGTACTGTACAACTAATGAAATGCCCCTTTTCTGATAAGGCTGCTTGAAGAAATAAAGTACGTGCAAGAACATCCAACTGTCTCCCCCCTTCTCCCTCCAGAAAACCTGATGTCTGTCCTAAAGATTCTTCCATCAATGCAAAGAGCTAAGTTTGGAAACCTAAAACCACGTGTCTAAATGAAAGGAAATGTTTTCATTGGAACAGCTTACATGTCTGGTACACTTGCATAAAAACTATCGCGTAGCATTTTAGAGCTAAAATTGCTATAAAATGCTTAATACAGTAAGAATAATTATGAGATTTTGCACGCACAGCTGGTATACAACTAAAGTCTCAGCCACAGATTCAGTGGAGCATGGGAAAACCATTTATAAAAATTCCTGGTATGCCAGTTTAACTCACCATCAACAGCCCATCAACACTCCCTCCATTCTTTAGGTGGATGGGGAAGATATTTACCTACCGAATGCTTTGTTTCTCCTTTTATGGATGTCATTAATACTCGATTCAAGGAATTCTAGTCATTACTTGACAGTGGCAATATAAATAAATTGTAATAGGACACAAACGCCCTGAACACAAGGCTTTTCCATTGAGCACAGGAGTTACAAATACAGTAAACAATAAACCAAAAGACCTAACTATTAAGTCTACTTGTAATACCATCCCCCTTTTTCCTTCCTCTTTCTTCTATTCCCTCACCGCTTCTCATCTCCCCTCTCTTTCTCTAAGATTCAAATCCTTGAGTGAATTCCTAGGTGTTCTGAATGCCCGTGGTCACAGCCCACCTGGCCTTGTCTTCCCCTGGGTAACATCCCAAGGATGGAACTTCACTTTCTCCTCAAATTATGATAGTTCTTTCTTCTCCATTCCCCTCAGCATCAGCTAACAATCACTTAAAAAGGAGCTAAAGTAATTTGGATGAGATGTTAATGGTTAATAATAATTTATTATTATAAATTATAATAATAATAATTTATTATTATTTCTTGATAAAGATTGAATTAAAAGACAAGGAAGAACCTCTTTATTTTGGCTTTATAGGGTCTATGGAAAAGGCCATAATAGGTGAGATGATTGTAATCAGAGGCATTGCTGGATGCTTCATTGCATGGCCTTGGTCATAGAAAGAGAAGCCAAAGTGGGTATTTGGGAACCCTCAGGGAGACAGCCTGTGGACACAAAGGCAGCATAGCACGATATCAAATGAATTGGACCAGCATCAGGAAATCAAAATTTGAGTATCAGTAAACTTTGCCAACAAGTGTTTGGGTAAGTCATTGCACTCTCTTAGCTGAGAAACGAGGCCCCTGGATTAGAAAATCTCCATGGCTCCTTCCAGCTCTGAAATGAAGATCATGTCACGGCTCTCTGATGGAAGATCAGTTGTTTCTCCTAGTTTAGCTGCTTCCTCCAGCTAAGAATTAGTCTCTCTCAATAAAAACGGCTGACATTCCACATGGAGCCATCTAACTAAAGGAGTGTTGATGTCCATAAATAAGTTTTAAGCTCTTTGCCTGCTACCTGCATATACTACTTCTGAGCAGGCTCCTTTATGCTCTACAGATATTTTCTTAGCATTTTGTTTCTCATTTACTTAATCTGACAAATATTTAATGAACACTTTCTATATATGAAACACAGAGCTAGTCACTGAAGACAAGGCAGAACAGGACACCATCTTTGTATCCTAAGAAGCACAAATGAGTCTACTATTCTTGTCCATTCTCTCTGTCTATCTGTCTTTCACTTCTGTGCATAAACATGTATACTTCTAAAATTATAAGAGTAGTATAGAAAAAATGAGAATTAGACTTATCTAATCTGTGCTCAGTCCAAAGTACTGTTTATCTTCAGCAAAAGACTGATAATAATTGGTATTAAAAATTATAGTCATGGGCTTCCCTGGTGGCGCAGTGGTTGAGAGGCCGCCTGCCGATGCAGGGGACACGGCTTCATGCCCTGGTCTGGAAAGATCCCACATGCTGCAGAGCGCCTGGGCCCGTGAGCCATGGCCGCTGAGCCTGCGCGTCCGGAGCCTGTGCTCCGCAACGGGAGAGGCCACAACAGTGAGAGGCCCGCGTACCGAAAAAAAAAAAAATTATAGTCATTCAAATATGCACTTCAATTGTATAAAGGGTATTTATCAACATGTATTTTGAGGTGACTGATGTACATTAAGAACAGCAATCTGGGTGGCAAGAAGATTATAAAGGCAAAACAATCCATCCCGTAGGATTCCTGATAAAATTGTAGGATAAAATTGGTGACTCTTTTAAATAGTCTCTGGGGAAGTTAAGAACACAGAATATTTTTGTTTAGTATTTTTTTCTCCTGAGGATTTTGGGTTCTTATCCCTCCAAACTTTCTTCTTGAATTAATAATAATAACTGCCATTCATTGAGTGCATATTAAATTACAGGCATTTCCAATCAATACTGTATGATAAGAAAATAATTCTGCAATGTAGATATATTTACCCTCATTTTACCGATGTGAAAACTGAGGCTGAGGAGGGTGAAATAATTTGTCAAAGATAATACAGTGTGCAGAGTTGGGATTTAACCTCAGGTTTGTCTTTGTCTGTGAAACATAGCTCCATAAATGTGTCTTGGTTCTGCCAAATCTAACTATTTAAAAAATAAATAATCTTGTTTGAATGCTTTGTTAACAAACAAGGAAAACAACCTTCATATTCTTTCTTCACACTCATTCATTCCATTACATATAGTACAATGAAAACAGGAGATGGTTAAGATTTTTCTAAGATTTGGCTGCCTTTTCATATTTATCTGGACTGAGATGGATAATTAAGTTTGGGGCTCTCAATCAAAAGTAAAAGAATGAGCTATTTGCTATCTGAATAAGTATTTGTTGTTAATTGATCAGACATGGATAACGGGTGTTATTACAACTATATTTGTGAGATATGATTTACGTTGTTCTACTGCATATTACTCTGTGCTGTTTTTCATTTTCTTGCACTTTGGACTTTCTGTTTTGTTTTTATGAATTTAGTCACAGTTGGTTGTGTTTTGAACTTTGTAAAAATGTAATTCTAAGAAAATTAAAAAAAGAAAAAGAAAATATTTTCAAAATGATGTCAAAATCAAATCTACCCCTCACTAATTTGATTTGTAGGAAATGGAGAACAAAGTATTGAAAGCAGAATGCTTTTTAAATACATCCTAATTACTTCAATGTGCAAATGGATTGACTAAATCAGAGCATGCATTTAACACTTTGCACTTCAATTGTGCTTATTCATCTAAGTTCTATAGATAGCAATCCCATTATAAAAAAGGAGATAAACTTCACTATAGTCAGTCATTCTATAGTTATCTGGGGAAAACTATCATTCTTAAATTCAAGCTTACCTCTCAAGTCCACTCACTTTTGGACTAATGCAGAAGATCATTAGTCCAAATAATACAAAATAATAGATAATTTACTGCAGCTACTCAAGTTTTCCCAATTGACCCTATCTTTCCTATTCTTCTCTTCTGCTTTTAGTGGGTGAGCTGAGGGGGTGGAGTAGTAAAGCCACACAGTATGAAGCAGACAGAGTGAGTCCTGAGGAATGATGCTATGGGCTGGAGATGATACACAATCTAGGCTGGGATGGAGTTATGATGTCAGGGTTACTTAGGGTTTGGTCTGGGACCACCTACACCAGAATCTCCTGAGGAACATGTTAAAAAGACATATTTCAGAGTCTCATCCCAGAGCAACTAAACTGAATGAGTGTCTCTTGAGGTGGAACTCAAAGATCTACGTTTTTAACAAGCTTCCCAAGTAATTCTTATGCTACTGAAGCCCGAAAAGCACTGGCTTACGCACTTACGCAGCTCTCTGATTCTATATCCAGGGACAGCACCGCTAGTACACCTCTGTACCTTCTGTCCCAGTTCTCAAGGTGCATGTGCAAGTACACATAGCTGACCTGGGAGGCACTAATTGTAGTAATAATAGCCCAAGGGCTTAGCCAGGCATGGTGCTCTTTGATATGCAAGATCTCATCGGACCCCCACAACAAGGATTATGAGTTAAGTATTATTACTATTCCCATGTTTCAGATGAGGAAATTGAGATTCAGAGAGATGTAGTAACTTGTTGTGAGTGTCACATTAATTATTGCAAGAGCTCTTAAGCTTTAACTCTTTAACTCTTGTGGAAAAATATGTTCTTGAAAGATGTTTACTCCCAAAGATGTTCATGATTTGGTGATAACATCATTGTAAAGGAACTTACCTAAATACTAGTAAAATTGGTTATATAATTAACCAATCATAGGTTAATGTATAATAACCTATACATAGGGTGTGAGCATTTGTATCCAAGTAACTCTTCCCTTAGGTTATTTATATAGTTACTAAAATCATCTAAACTAAGTTGCTGATCTTTCATTAGTTCATTCAACAATTATGCACTTTGCCAGAACCTGAGGCGACAAGGATAAATAGGACAAGGCCTCTGCCTTCGTTAGACTTACAGTTCAGTAAAAGAGATGAGCTTGTGTACAACTGGTTCTGGGTTAACTTGTAGTCAGTGGAGGCCTGAGCTGGAGAGCGAGTGGTCATTCTCCTGGCAGAAAGGAAAAAGGGTGCGGTCTGGAAATTTTTAGTTACTCCAGCTCTATGCCATTGGCCAGTGTAAGGAATTCAGATTTTTTAAGATTACATTTTTACTTATACAGTTTTGTTAGAAAAAGGGCAGACTAAGTTACTTGTGTATTTTGGGCCGATAAAACTTTATGTGGTTCATTCTTTCTGGCATCCAACTGGGTTTCTTTTTTGACTAAATTCTGGGTACAGAGCCAAGTTAGTTGTTATGTTTATTCATTCTTACACAGAGCAGCCGAGATTCTCCCCTTGAGATGGGTGCCTGATAAATGTTATCAGTAGTAGCTCATGCCACCCAGTAAAAGTGACTCTATAGAGACATTGGCTGTGTCCTTTACTTCATTTTCATCTGTTTCAATTACTGAAAATGCTATTATTGGATTATGAAATTTTTACAATATGAGAAATTTAGGAGTTAAAAACAATTGAAAACATAAAGAGTGCTCTAGATTTCTTCCCCTGTGATAATCTCATATACATGTAAAAGTGGTCTGAGCATATTAATGTCAGAGCTGATTGATGGACTAAAACAAATGAGGTTCTGCAATGTCAAAGTGCAGGCTGATAATCTAAGGCAAATGTACAAGTATCTAAAAAAGAGAAAGAAATTCTGGGAAACACTGGGCAATAGAAACTATATGATATGATTCAGAAAATATATATCATATTTAATATGATTAAGATTCTAAAAATTGATATCTCAAATACTCCAAAAGCTTAATAAATTGGAAAAGCAAAACATTTTAATCCCTTTATGAAGTGATAAATAGTAGACATGCGTTCTTTTCTTAAGCTGAATTAGTATCAGAGTTGGAATTATTTTTACTTAGATTATTTGCTGTTTGCTTAAAAATTTTACTTTTCTAATCATTGGAGTATTTTTAGAATATTTAGAAAGTTTAAGAAAAAGAAGAAATAAAATATCACTTAATTCCATCATACAGAGGTACTAGTACTATTCATATTCTAATGTATTTCCTTTGATTGTAACTAAATACATTTTTGGTTACACTCATTTTTCTAATTTGGGATCATTTTGGGATCATGTTAGGTATACAAGTTTCTTTTGGATCAGGTATTTTCAGTTACAATGTTTCATGAACATTTCCTAGTAAAATAATTACTTAAAATATCTTTAATAACTGTGTAGTTAATAATTATTATATAATAATATATGTATGTTCCATAATTTGCTTAATAATTTCTTTGATTAAATATTTAAGATCTTCTCTTCTTTCACTTTTATAAATGGCATTGTGATGAACAAGTCTTTGTATACAAATCTTTGTCTGAGTTTCTGCTTCCTATAGATAGATTCCTAAAAATTAAATGACTGGGCCAGAAGACACATTTTTAAAGAAAGGTTCTTGATAATGTAATGCCATATTACTTTGCAGAATTTCGTGTCAACACATGCCCCTTCATCACTATTATATGAATGACAGTTTTACTGCACATTTATCAGCATTGAAGATTATTACTTTTATAAATAATGTCTTTGGGTGTTAGTGAGTTGAAATACTTTTTCATATGTTTATCAGGCATTTGTATTTCCTCTTTCAAAATTTTTCTTTTTATAATCTTTTTAGATTTTTTTGAACAAATATACATCTCAGTACCTTCATATCTTTTGCTTCCACTTCATCTCTAGAGTATCACTCTACTCCAGACTCTCTTTACCTAATCCTGAACCTTGGCATAATGTCTGCCTGGTCTGTAGTTCAAATTTCTTCCATTCTTATCCATTCTGTACACTACTGCCTAACAGTATTTTGAAAATACTGCCTTTGTCATGTCAGTCCTGATCAAGGACCTACAGTAACTCCCAGTTATTTATCTATTGGCTAAATTCAACTGCCTTATTCAGGGGAAAATTAATCCCTTTCTTGGATATCTCCTTATGAATTCTGTTGATTAACTTAGGATATTGATGTATGGAACTTACATGCAGTTAAGTTTTTAAATATGAGTTTTTATATGTGAGTATTTATATACAATAGAGAGAGACACACACATGATATTGATACTAGACGTGAGCACCGGAAGGGGATTTACAGAGCATCAAACCCAACTCTTTACATTTATAAATGAAGAAACTGACTCAAAGAGTTCAACAAATTACCCAAAGTCATAGAGCTAGTTAAATGATAGAACTGGGACTAGAAATCAAGTCTCCTGATTCCCAGTTCAATGCCTTTTAAATAGGGAATGATAAAAAATCATTTTTACAATTTAAAGAATAGAAACAGCTAGGAAAACCATTTAATTTCAGACTGATCTTATGTATAAAAGATTGTTAAAATCATGTCACATAAACATGAATAATATGTACTTATAAATTGATCAAAGTGTCATTACAATTTTCATAAAATTTGCACATCAGCAAATGACCCAGTTTATGCTAGTTTGCTTTCTTCTTGTTAATCTACATTGTTTTATTTAATCTGCTTTGCTACAATAGAAGCACGGTATTTTTATTCTACCATGTTGCAGATCATCATTAAGTTTCTTAGTAAGATCTAGTGGTATTCAATGGAAAATCTAATTTGCCTAGCGATTTCTATAAAGAATTTCCTTTAACAATAATTGGGGATTTTAAGAACTACCCTTAAAAAAGAACTATTTCAAAATTCCTCTATTTAAATAGTAAACAACATGAACTATTTTGTAAGAAAATGGGCTGTGAGACTGGGAGTTACCAAATATACTAATTATTTACAGGGATAGGGTAGGGCACAAGGGGCCAATATGGGAATAGCTATGAATTGAACTAACTTGGATAGGCGTTCATTGACTGTAAAGCATTGATTCACAAAGCATGTGTTTGCCCAACAAAAGTACTGACAGAAAGAGTGTTTATTAAATCATATAGCAGTGCCACAGTTACAGAATCCAAGGTTTAAATGAATAGGTGGGTCATTCAGCAGTAGAGGGAGACTAAAGAGATCTTAGCTATGTTTTCTTTCTCTGTGTGCATGTGTGTGCACACAAAATAGGTCTATTCATTTCATACTCAACAAACATTTATTAAGCACCTACTTTGTGCTAGAAGCTATTACCAAAATAAATGATCCAGCTTTTTGTGATTATCCTCTCCACAGCTGTATCATAGAGATGCATAGTAATCTATACCTGACCAATGCATTATTACAAAAACTGAGAAAGTGGGTAGGAGGAGAGGATTGAAGGAGCAGCATCCTAAATTTCTCATTTTATACAGCATACAATTTCATTAATGTTGATAATTTTAAAAAATAGGTCTAAATATTTTTTAAAAATAACAGTAATCATTACTAGAAGAATAAACTGTGCTTTAAAACTCCCAAATTGGGCTTCCCTGGTGGCGCAGTGGTTGAGAGGCCACCTGCCGATGCAGGGGACACGGGTTTGTGCCCCGGTCTGGGAAGATCCCACATGCCGCGGAGCGGCTGGGCCCGTGAGCCATGGCCGCTGAGCCTGCGCGTCCGGAGCCTGTGCTCCGCAACGGTAGAGGCCACGACAGTGAGAGGCCTGCGTACCGCAAAAACAAAAAACAAAAAACAAAACAAACAAACAAACAAAAACCTCCCAAATTGCTAGATTGATAACAAATAAATAATATAGTCATATACCAAAAGAGAAAAAGAGAGAGAGAGAGGGCCAAGGATGCAGAAAAACATAGAAAGTAGTAAATAAAGTTTCTGAGATAGTACCAGATATAGTTTTTACAACAATAAATATTAAGTTAATTAGTTTATTATTAAAATAAACACTATAACATAGGCTTAAAAAACCCACAAAATCTAACCATAGGGTAGTAGTTTAAGAATACTAGTTTTGGTAGTGGAGAAAACTGAGCTCAAATATTACTTCTGCCATTTACTAGTCATACCCTCTTTCCTAAGAGAACATTTATTTAGCTTGTTTATATCAATTTCCTAGTTTATTAAATGTAAATAAAAATAACTGATTATAGAGAGAATTGAATAAAATAGTATCTATAAAGTTCAGTACCCAGCAACATTAAACATTCAATAATAATAACTATTATTTATAATATTTGTTTTAAAATGATGTATCTAAATGAAAGAGAGGTAAAAATCAAAGGAGTGTTGTTCAAGATATACTGATAACTGAAAAAACTGATACAATATAAAATGAATAAAACTAAAGAGGCAGAGTGAGACTTAAAAGAAAGTAATCCTTTCTGCAAAGAAAAAAGCAGTGAGGAGGGCTGAAGCCATAAGCCTACTGAAATCTGGATCCATAAGCACATAGAGGTGGCTGGGAGTCTAGGTCTTTGAAGTAATGGGGCCAAAAAGTTTCTATATGAAATGGTGGATCTAAGTCTGTCTTACTACTTCAACAAGAGTCTACACAAAGTATGACCAACTGCTGCCTGGGGCAATAGCTTATATAGAGCTGAAGGCACTGAAAGGTGGAAGGATGAAGATACAGCCTCAGCCTTGAGATCAAATATTCCTAAAGGTAAGCTGAAAGGACACCTTTGTAAGATTTGGATTAGGACTATTAAGCCAGGAATGCAGATAGGGGCAACTGGAAAACCATTAGTCAGGGAGGTATGAAAAAATTAAAAGAGAGAGAGAGAGGGAGCTTACCAACAGGCAAGACAAAACAGCCTTATGACCCACATCAACCTGCAAAACAAAATTCTAAAACATAGCAAGGTAGGTTTATTCCTAGGTATTTTATTCTTTTTGATGCGATGGTAAATGGGATTATTTCCTTAATTTCTCTTTCTGATCTTTCATTGTTAGTGTATAGGAATGCAAAACAACCACAAAATTAATAATTGGAACATTCACTCCAGATAAATTTGATTTTATAGAACTGTCTGACAATGACCTCAAAATGAGTAGATTTGCAATGTTCAGAGATAACTAAAAGAATCATACGTGTAAAAAGAACAAGAAATTATTAAATAAAAATAGACAAGATAAGAATAGATGAATAAAAATCAATCAGAAATCTTAAAAATGAAAAAAAATGTTCACTGTCATAAAAATGCAATAGATGGGATAATTTAAGATTGGGCAGTTTCAAGGAGAAGATTAAGTGAGTTGGAAAGTGATATTAAGGAATTCACTCAGAAAAAAAAATCACAGACAGTAAAATATGCTTTTAGAAAATGAAAAAGCGGTTGAGATATGGCAAATTGACTGGGAAACACCAAAATGTAGCTATAAAAATCCCAGAAGGATAAAATGAAGGTAATGACAAATATACAATAAAAGAAAAGAAATAGCTGAGAATTTTCCAGAATTAGAGTCTTGAGATTAGAAAATATATCCTTAGTTCATGACTGATAATTTAAAATAAATTCACATCTAAACACATTTCAGAGAAACTATAAGATATTAAGGATACAGAAAAACTCTAATAAGTTACCAGAGGGAAAAGGCAGAGTACTTAAAAAGAGATGAAAAATAGATCGATAGCAGACTTTTCTTAAGTAATGATAGTTGACAGAACAATAGTCTAAGATATGATTGAGTAGTATCTTCAAATGCTGAGCAAAAACACCCAATTAAATTGTTATTTAAGGTAAAAGATAAAATAAAGACATTTTTAGGTATACATAAAGAGTGTACTACCCAGGGCCCTCCCTAGAGAATTACAGAGAGATGTAATTCAACAAGAAGGAAAGTAAATCCAGAAAGGAAGCTATAGAATCCACAAATAATGGTGTGCATAGTATTAACTAAAACTCTGAGTAAATACAATAAAGTGTTGATTATAAAAATAAATGATAATTATTTTTGGACATGTTTAAAACAAATAAGTAAAACTAAAACTCTATTCAACAATTACAATAATGAGAATGATACTTAAGAAGTAGATAAAACATGCTAGACACATTTTTCTTTTTACATTAAGGACAAAGCCAGAAATACTAAGAAGTGGATTTTATTTTTTATTAGAAAAATATGTAGTTATGTATACATATAAAAATTTTAGTATGAGCACTAAAGAAAAAGATAAGCCACCTATGGACTTCAAGCCCAGCAGTAAAATCCATATACTAAAAAGAATTTTTAAAACATTTTTTTCAATCAAAGTTATATGAAACACATCTTATTATAGTGCAATTAAATTCAGAATCAGTAAAAAAAATAGAGGAAATATATGTTTAGAAAACAGAAATGTACACTTTTTTTATTTTTGGCCGCACTGAGTGGCATGCAGGATCTTAGTTCCCCGAACAGGGATCTCGAATCCACACCCCCTGCAGTGGAAGAACAGAGTCTTAATCACTGGACCACCAGGGAAGTCTATAGAAACATACACTTCTAAATAACTTAAGGGTTAAAAATAAATCAAAAGAGATATTACAAAATATTTAAAATTGAACAAAACTACACATCAACACATGCTATGCAGCTAATGAGAAACTTGAATGAGAATTTAGAGACCAATTTATTTTGAAAAACAATAAGAAGTATTAAAATTAAATGAGTAATAATTCAACTCAGGAATCTAGAAAAAATTATCTAAATAATAAAGTAGAGTGAAAAAAATAATGTTGACAAAAGCAGAAAGTAATGATATAGAATACAAAGACACAATAAAATAGATAAGCAAAATCAAAAGCCAACTTTTGAAAAGAGTTAATGCAACAGAAAAATGTCTGACAGCTATAAGAGAAGAGAAGAGGCTAACATAAATAATATTAGGAATAAGAAGGGGACATAATTAAAGATAAAATTAAAAATCATAAGACTTTATGAAGAGCTTTGTGCAAATAAAGTTAAAAGTGTAGATTAACTGTTAATTGTATATTTTCCAAAAACAACTTCTTAAAATTGACTTAAGAAGAAATATAACCCTTGAATAAACCAATAGCCATGGAAGAAAAGGAACTGATGATAATCAAAAGTCTACCCTACACTACCTACTCCCTACTAACCGAAAATAACAGGTCCAGATGATTTTAGAGGCAAATTTAACCAAGTCCTCAGAATAGGTAATCTGTATAATATAAAAACTATTTCAGAAATAGAAAAAAAAAATAAGAAAGAAATGTTGCTCAACTTATTTTGTGAGGTTAGTATTACCATCACACCAAAACTCTGTAACAACAGTTTTAAGAAAATTAAAGACTAATCTCCCCATGCAAACATACTATTAAACTATCAGCAAATTCAAGTCAAGAGTGGATTTAAAAAACACAACAGGACCAAGTAAAGTTTTTTGCAGGAATGTAAGAAGTGTTTACTATCAAGAAATGTATTAATATCACATAAAATATTAACATATTAATGGGAAATTTTAATCATATTATTGATGCAGAAAATGCATTATACAAACTTCAACTAGTATTCTTGATTAAAAATGTTTAGCAAACTTTAAATAGATGATGGAAAATTTCTTACAATAATTTTGATTTATCAAAATCCTAAGCAAATACCACATTTCCAAAGCATTTCCATTAAAGAAAGAAACAGAGCATTCCGAATATCACTGCTTCTACTCCATGCTATACAGAGGTCTCAGTAATGCAATATGACAGGAAAAAGAAATTGAACATTTAAGAATTGAAAGTTAAGAGACAAGTTGGAATTATTTACTGATGATATACATGTCTATGTAGAAAACCTAAGAGAATTTCAGTTTAGCCAGTGGAACTAATAAGAGAGTTCAGCAAAGTTGCTGAGTATACACCAATAATAACCAATAAACAATACAGTGGAAAACAGATTCTATACATAATATCATGAAAACTAAGTTACATGAGAGGAACTCTAACAAAACAGGTTCAAGCGAGACTTTTATGGTGAAAATTATAAAACATTATTAAAGAACTTGAAGGAAGAGCTGATTAAGTAGAGGAATATAGTCTTAATGTCAGAAAGACACAGGGTTATAAGAATATCCATTCTCCTCCAGATTATTCTCTAAAGTTAATGTAAATACAAACAAAATTCAGCAGGGCTTTTGCCAAACTTGACTGACTAACCCTAAAATTCATATTGAATAGCAAAAGGCCAAGAAGAGCCAAGAGAACTTTAAAGAACAATGTAGAGAGATTTACCTTACCAAATAACAAGAATATTATAAAGCTATGGTAATTAAGGTACTTCTGTGTTAGCACAAGAATAGAGAAACAGTCCACTGGATAAAGATCCTAATAAACAGATTTGATGTAGGCGAAAGATGGCATTACAAATTAGGGGGTAAGGATGACTAATTTGTTAAATGGTGCTGGGATAATTGGGTTATCCACATGGAAAAAGAATAAAATATGATGCATGTAAGATACCATATACAAAAATAAATGCCAAGAAGATTAGAGATCTAAATGTAAAAGGCAAAACTTTAAAACTGTTAGAAGAAAATATAGGAAGGTTTCTTAAGGATCTTGTCCTATGGAAGGATTTTTTAAAATGATATAAGAGCACAAACCATAAAGGAAAATATCAATAAATTTAACTGCATTAAAATTAGAAACTCTTAAAAATAAATGCTACTACAGACACAGTTAAAAGAGAAACTGAAAATTGGGAAAGGACATTTGCAATCTATATGGCCCAAAGGATGAGAATCCAGAATATTACAACCACCACCAAAACCAAAACCAAAAGCTGTCCAAAACAACAATAGCAAAACAAATACCCCAATAAAAACATGGGTGAATATACAAATAGGCAACACACATGAGGAAACCCCAGTGTAAAAAAGTGTAAAACATTTTAAACAATATATTATTCAATCCCCCTCAGTCTGACAAAAATGTAAAAACTTTGGCCATTCCAAAATGTTGTGAAGCATGTGGAGATCTCATAGATTGCTAATGAGAATGTAAATTGGTACTATCATTTTAAAGAGAGAAATTTTATAGTTCTTAGTAAAGTTAGTTAAGTTAAATTTAAAAAAATAAAAAATATATAATAAAAATTTCAAAATGCATTATTTCTTACAGTTTAGCATTTCCTCCTCTGTGTACAAACACGTACAAAAATGTTAACTGCAATTTTGGTGGTGATTGGGAAATACTGGAAATAATGTCTAACAATTAGAGACTCAGATTTTAGTGATACATACAGTAGAACGCATTTTATGTAAGTCATAATACATGGCTTATATAAAGCTAATTCATGATGACAGAGATCAGAAGAGTTTTGCTTGTTTTTAACGTTTTGTTAAAGTTTTGGAGGATATCGCCTATAAGGGGGCATGAGGGATTCTTCCTAGGTGTTGTGAATGTTTTGTATATCTTGGATTGAATATTGTCGCATGGATGTATACTTACATAAAAGCTCATCAAGCTATACACTTAATCTGTGTACTTCACCATATATAACTTAGAATAACATATGATAAAAAACAGGTTGGGAAAAAAATTTTCCACATTGATTGAGGTTTGCTTAACTTGGGTGCTGGATTCTTGTATGTTCACATTATTCTTTATACTTTTATATGCTTGAAATATTTTACATTAAAAAATTGATAAGACAAAGACTACTGCTTTTCCTAACTAGAATTAATCAAGGTAAAAGAAAGCACTAGTGTCATCTTCTCCTCTTCACTGTCCCTGACACTAGGTCCAACTATTCCAGGAATCAATAAACACTTCACAGCCAAACATACTAACAAAGCGATCAAAAGCAAAACTTTCAATTCATTTCTTGACTATGTGTAGAATCTAGGCTTTCTTAAGTGAATGACCAGCAGTATGTATTGTTGATACGATGCTACTAATGCACAAAGATCATTCATCCATTTAGGTTTTTCAACTGATGAAGTACGGGATGCATTGCCAAGGATTTTTTTGATGTGAATCAACAGGTGGTTTGGCATCAATATTGCTATTTGTTTCTGGGCTTCACCTCTGGTTTCAGAAAAGAAAAAGAGACGATACCTTTTCAATGTAGTATTTCAAGTCAACCATATGGAAAGCAAGGTTTTATTCCAGCCAATTCTCTTTCGCTCAAAACGTGGAGGAAAAGTGCCAGCCACTGCTACTCTCGCCACCAGCCATGGTACAGATGTTTGGAAAATGCGAAAATAGAGAAATGAAACAAAAAGAAAACCCTCAAAAATAAATTTTGCATAAGTGAAAAATAGAGTATATAATTATCATAGCTGCAAAAAGGTAAATGCATTTTGTAATTTTTTCCTTTGTGTTAAGCTGAAAGAACCAAAACAAACAAAAACATTGATGTTTTAACTTAATGTTTTGTTGAAACTGATGATTACGAAGACCAACTCAAACGTGGCTAAAAGTGGGAATAAAAAACAGATTTCTTTTAATCTGATAAAAGATTTTTTATCTCCAAAAATGTTAGAATATGACCTACTTGAATATTTATTAAAGGAATAATTATAGACCCATTTAAAAATACATGTTTTCAGATGCCAAAATAGGAATGGAGAGGTGTTTCTTTGAAATCTTGTAGGAGAAAAGAAATAATTGAAATTATAATAGTTCCTTATACGACTCAGATAAAATACAGCTTGGAAAGAAATGTCTCCATACTGTTCAAATGTATGTCCCTGAATTGGCTTAGCCAATTCGTAGACCTGGTTTTTCCAAAAGCAAATGTCCTATTAGATTTAAGCACATCGATGTAAATTACTCTTTGTTTAAAAGAAAGTTTTAAAAAAATAATGTAATTTCTGAGAGAATATTGCCTGAATTGAAAGTTAGACCTCGATTTAGGCCTAGCTCTGCCACAATTTTGTTGTGTACCTTTGTTCCTGTTATAACTGAGATGTTTGGGTCTCAGTGTCCACATCTGTAAAGTGGGAGTGTGACACAAAGACAAAGCCCTCTCATCGAGCTCCTTTCCAGCCCCACCATTCTATGAATCTAATGAAATTACTCCAGCATGAGAGTTTTTCTTTACTTCCTTCCTTTCTTAAAATAGACAATCAAATAAGTAAATATATATTAAAAGCACATACACTAATCATCTATCCCTCTGAATAGGAAGAGAGAACATTGTTTTTTGTTGCCATTATCTATTCCCTAACGTGTATTTAAAAAGAGAATTCCCATAAAAAAGACTTTTATTTTTTCCTGAATCAAAAATAGCATATCATTTCTTTGCCATTTACATTCTATTAAGAAAGAAAACAGAAAATCATTATAGAAATTATATTAGAAACTTTAAGAAGGAAGAAAAAAGTCACTAAAATTCCATTTAAAATTCAAATGGTTCATTTACATGCTTTCTTTGACAGAAGATATCACTGCCACCTCAAACTCCCTTCACTTCCTTTTCCAGGGGCAATATCCTTAACTGTGCAAACCAGGACCCTCGTCACACACCTTTCCCACCTGTCTTCTGAGGTAACAAAGCTGCGGTATAGATTACAGCCTGAGATACTTGGGATGGGAGTAAAACATTTCATCTGGGAGACAGTACTGTGATACATTTGCCAAATCTAGAAGAAAGTTAAGCCCCATCACTACTTTGGCAAGAAATTTCAGTTCTCATGGCTGAAAAATGATCATCATTTTTACACAAGACTTTTAAAAATGAAAGCACCTGGGGCGCCAGAAAGAAAATAAGTCTGAGAATGCAAGTTTTTCTGTCAATATTTAAACCAGATAAGACACTATCAATGCACCCTTAACCAAGGGTCTGAAAAGAATTCAGGGCACCTGACACCTTGGTGAATAAGAGAAGCTCAGCTTTATGAAAAGGCCAAAGTCTTTGGGGGCGAAATCTCCATTGTTCCAAGTGCTGATCCGCCTAAGACACCAGCAGAGGCAGAATGCTTGGAGGCAATAGGCAAGGCTCCTGTTACAGGCTCCAGCTCTGGTGTATATGCTGATAAGCCTGGGACCCACCAGACGCACACTCAGGAAACACCAAGGGTGGGTCCCCCTGGGAGCGGAGGGCTCCTCAAACAGGAAGGCGAGAGTCTGAAGTTGCACAGTGTATGAGCACTCCCTACTGGCTGCTGAGGTTGGAGATGAACTGGTGGTTTCTGAGAAAGGGCTGTCCCAGGTTTCTGTGAGGAGGCTGATGGACGTACCTCATTTTCTAGGGGATAAGGGCGTGGCTCTGATTAGGTTTAGATTGCTCCAGATGTCATGCTGAATGAGGAGGAGGTGAGGAAAGGCTATGGATGGGAGGAAATCCAAGAACTGGCAAAAACTGTGTAAAACTGGTACATAATTTTCATTAACTCTTCCAGGTACAGTATTCCGCCCTTATCTGAGGGGGAGAGATTCCAAGAACCCCAGTGGATGCCTGAAACTACGGATAGTGCCAAACCCCATATACACTATATTTTTTGCTATACATACATACCTATGATAAGCCAGACACAGTAAGAGATTAACAACAACTAATAATAAAATAGAACAAATATAACAATACACTGTAATAAAAGTTATGTGAATGTGGTCTCCCTGTCTCAAAATCTTTTTGTACAAATTTAATGACTTTTCCATCTTAACTGAGCACTTATCATGCACTGTGGCCATAGCTATTGCAGTTTGATGTGCGACAGCAAAACTAGCATGAATTTCTTTTTCCTTCTTCACAATTTCATGGATGGAAGATTTGTTCTTACCAGAGATCTTAGCAACCTCAGCATACGATTTTTTTTCATAAGTTGAGAACTTTCACCTTTTCAATTAAAGGAAACACATTATAGCTTCTCTTTGGCATATCTGATTTGCCAGCATCACTGCTCTTGTGCTCTGGGGCCATTACTAAGTAAAATAGGGTGACTTGAACACAAGCAATGCCGACTCAGTGGAGCTGATAACTGAGCCTCCTACTAAGTGACTAACTGACTCCTACTAAGTGACTATGCAGTAGGATACACTGGACAAAGGGATGATTCACATCCCAGGTGGAATGGTGTGAGAGTTCATCATGCTACTCAGAACGGTGCACAATTTAAAACGAATGAACTGTTTATTTCTGAAATTTTCCATTTACTATTTTCACGTTGCAGTTGACTGTGGGTAACTGAAACCAGCGAAGGTGAAACCGTGAATAAGGGGGGGCTTCTGTATTAACATTTTATAAAGTATATACAGACCTGTGTACGCACATGTGTGTGTTTGGGGTGAAGAGGGTGCGGGAGGAGATGAATTTCTATGTGGCTCATTTTTCCTAGCAACAGGAATCCTTGGGACAGTCCAATGTGCTTATACTATTTATGTTTTACTGGAAAAATCTCACCCATAAACTTGATGAAACTGCCTGGTGTGTTCACTATACCGCTGCACCTAAGCCCTAGACAGGTGGGCCCAAGCCTGGGGCAACAATATGCTATGTCCCCAATGCTCTGCTCTGTTTGGGTTCTTCTGTATAATAAGATGAAGGTCAAAATGGCAGCCTGCTAAAAGCAGAAGCATTTCAGTTGCAGGAATAACTTGCTTGTCATCAATTTGTTAATGCGATAGTCAAACATTTCTTTGACATGTACAGTATCAACTAACTTCAACAGATAAAGGGTCTAGAACAGGAAGATGCTGCAGATGCTTTAGCTCAGAGGAAGGCTTAGCAGAGCCAAAACGTCAGCAGGGCCTGTTTGTTCCATACTTTCCACTGGGCTCTGTGAAAGAAATGTTAGATTACTGCAATGACAAGTTTGTGACAAGCAAGTCATTTGTGCAACTGGTGCGCTCCTGTTTTTATCTGTTTACCATTCAGACTTGTGAATGCCATTTCAAGCACTTACAGGATTTCTGGCTCCCATTAAGGGGAAATGGTTTCTCCATGTTTAGAATTTTCTGCCTCAAAGAGAATTACTAGGCAATTATTTATCCCTGTGGTCACAGTGTCACACAAAAGCACTCTTGTGTTGTTTAGTCGGACTGAATCATGAAATGGAGTCCTGGGGACTGGATAGCTTGGAGCATCAGAAATTTCTCATCTAGTTTATTGGAATGACTACAAAGTAAGTCTGTAAGAGTCAATAAAATTGTGGCCAGCTTGAAATACCTTGCTCTTTTGCTCTGGGATCATATATCAAGGCCATATGTTTTAAGGCACATAAACTCACTTCTAATGAGTAGATCCTGAGAAGCCAAGGCCTATGTCACAGACACTGATGTGATCTAACATATGATAGTTTTGGTGACAAGGACTGCTTTAACTGTTGAGAAGGGGATTTACATGGCCTTCTCCCTGTGTTCTGTGGGTAATTAAAGGCCCATGCAGAAAACATTTTAGGTGTGTGGTAAAAGGTAATATCATAATCTAAAATTAACACTTGGGATCATCCTTCCTAGGCTGACTTTTGCATAGTAAATGGCAGATTTTGTATCAAGAATTCAAGACTGTCTCATGGGATTCTTCACCTGAGATTGCTGAGTGAATTTTCGTGAGTCATTTTAACCTCCTGGGAGGAGGGTACAAAATAATAATACCTGTTCCTTGTTTACCTGACATGAATGGTCTCAGGGTCAATGTTATAAAACATGAAGAATGCCTTCAGAACTCACGAACAATATTTCCTAAAAGTCATGTATTCTTTTTATGATTTAAAATTTTTGTCCATTGTTGGTACCGGATTTATAAATGATTCTAGGTATACCTCTTAAAGAGGTATACCTCTTAAAGAACATGGAAGCATGAAGTTTTGAAGCAGGGAGACAGATGCTCACAATATCTAGGGAAGCAAGTCAAAGCTGGAACAGAGGCTGGAATGTTAAGAACCAGCCAGAAAGTGATGATGTAAAATGAGGCAGAGCTTGGTATGGTGACTAGAGAATGTTACAGAAATGTATATTTGTCCCTGCTGAATAAAAAGTTTATTGTTAGTCATCATTTGCCAGGTACTGCATGCATTACACAATTTACGTGTCTAACATAATCTTTATAACAGCTCTATGGTGTGCATATTATCAATTATTTTTCACCTGTGGAGACTAAAACTTATAGAAATTTAAATACTTTACCATAAATCTGTAAGTAGCAAAGGTTTGAAACTATTTTCCCTTAATCCAAAGCCCTGATACTCTTAACCACTGAAGAACTGAAGTCACTTCCACTGCCTTCAGAAGACTTTTCTCTCTAGCTTACTGGGAAACATTTTAATCTGAAAATGTAGATATTTGAGAATTTGATACAAAAGGCCTGGTGAAAATATTCTGGCTCTAGCTGTGTTGCCATCCTTCTTAGGCCTCTGGGAAAGCTGAGCTTCATCAAGATGTCGTTCCTTTTGCCTCGGCCTGACCTATTCTGGCTTTAACACACTGGGGAAGAGGTGAAAGGGATTCTAACCTAATCATGTATCTTTGTGCCGTGAATGCAGGGTGTTTGGCTGTCTCTCCCTGTGTCCATGCCGACTCCTTTCTCTCTCTTCATGTGTATAGCCTTTAGTTCACCCTACTCTTTGCTCCTATGTTACCTCCAGGGAGCCTTCTTTTGTCACTTGTCTGCTATTGTTTTTAGATGGGGGAAGGGGCAGACATCTTTCTTACCATGACAAGGATTACTGAAACAGTCTAAACTTCAAACTTTGCACAGAATGTATCCTTTGTTCAGTCTTCTGCTTTGTTTCTCTTTAATGATAGCTTTGCCACAGGTTCTTCCTATGCAACTCAGAGCTATGCAAATCAAACTGGTAAGTAAGACTTTGCAGCTGTTCTATCTTAAAATGATAGGTGTCCAAGAGGTGGAGGCCTGAGTGAGGCATGTCTTCTGAATATTACATGTCTAATGGCTGCTTTCCTTGCATGAGTAGCAAAAAATGAGCTCAGTGAGATTCCTGGGTCTCTTTTTAGTGTGTGCTCAGGGTGGATCCCAAGAGGTTTTAGCTTACACAAACTTTTTGTTTCATGATATTTCTAATTTAAAAAAAAAAAAATTTACTTCTAGGGGTTTCCCCAAGCACAAGATTCTTACTTAAAAGTTACTCAAAAAGACACCATGCATCATGCAGAATCATAAAATCACAGGGCAGTGTGTAAAGGACCCTAAAACCCCGTGGTCTGAGTCTTGATCTGGTGTCTGAGTTTGCTCATTGCAGTCATTCAGCCTCTGCTGCACACCGCAAGGGGAATGTTGCTTTCAACCTCACAGACAACCCAGTCCTGCTCTAGGACACTTCTGTTTGTACAAAATGTTCTTCCTTATATTAAACCTTAACATGTCTTTCTAAAATTCCCCATCATGGCTTCTCGTTCTTTTTTACCACACTTTTCAATCCTGAGAGCTTCAGGGAATTAATAGTTTAATGGCTCATTTGGTGACAATTCTTATGCATTTCATATACCAACAAGGGGTTTAGATTGTCTTGCCTTGTCCCTCTTCCCTCACCACACGTAAGTTAAATTCCCATTCTACCCCTCTGACAACCCTGGGAAGAATGAAAGTCAGTAAGTCTACCCAGTTTTTTCATTTCCATTTGGATGTAGATAACACGTGTGACAAAGCATTCTTAATCTCTTCGATTTTCTGTCCAACTCTGTGGAAGTTTTGCTAGACAACCTCAGGCAGACTTGACAACTATAGCTATTCATAGGGTGACCACACAGTTTACTGTCCAAATGGGGACACTTTTTGAGGGTGAAAGGACCCTATAAATAATTATACCAAGACCACAGGCAAAACCCAGAAATGTCCCAGGCAAATCTGTACAATACTTTTCATCTACCTTTACTCCAACACCCATCTCTTCGCACCTTAGTTCTCTGTTTCCAAGTCTGCTTCTCCCAACAGTCTGTGAGCACTCTTTAGTGATGGACACATTTATCTGTGTACCTCTAGTTCCTAGAAGAGTACTTCGCAAGTAGGAAGAGCTTGGTGTATATATATTTTTAAATGAGGATATACTTTTTCCTACTTGTTTACTGTGGACTTCTCCCCTTATTTCTATAAGCAAATTCCACCAACACATGTTGGCTTCATATTTTTGGAGATGAAGCAAAAATACTAAGGAGGGGAGGGGAATGATTTAAGTTTAATAGAAATGAGCTTGACTTTGAATATTGAGAGCAACAGGCAGAGTGAAATGTGCTAACTTTTCCACTAAAAGTCTACTCTACCTCTTTACAGAACACTGAAAATATGTTCTAATCTCCTTGTTCATAAGTAATTTTTTTCAGCAGCTGTACCCACAATTCCAAGTTTGTAGTAAATCAATTATTATAGGCAATGATGGTAATATAGTGTGACGGTTACATATATGTGATCATATGGAACAAAGGGTAACATAGTGTGATTCCTGAGAATTCTCCACTAAAACATTGGTGGCACTTCTGTTGCTTTCACCTTGGCCAACCACATTTAGCAGTCCTGGTGGCTTTTAGTAGTGTTTGCTTCTGAATAACAGTGGTTTTTAAAAAGACAGAGAAGAAGAAAGTCCTGAAAAATGAGAATCACCTACAGAAGTCATTGCTTCCCTTCACCCTGACACATTTAAACCATTCCATAAAGATGTGAGTCCATACTGTTTAGGTTAAAGAACTTCAGAGAAGACAAACCCAGAACTTCCCTTTCAGTGTTTAGAAGCCTCACTATCAAGAGCTTACCTCATTATCAAACCTAAAGATTTTCTGTTGCAGTGTAAGCCTATTTCATCACTATGGGGCCTCAGTGAAGAAAAGAAAGTCTCATTTCTTACTTCCCATAACTTGCTTAAAAATCAATCTTAGCTCACTATCTCAATCTTTTTTTTTTTTTTTTTTTCTGTTAGGATGAAAAAATTCAATGGTTTGACTTTTCCTTAAAGACTTTTTTTCAGAATTTTATTTTATTTTCTAAAATTAATTTTTATTGTAGTATAGTTGATTTATAATGTTTTTTTAACATCTTTATTGAAGTATAATTGCTTTACAATGTTGTGTTAGTTTCTGCTGTACAGCAAAGTGAATCAGTTATACATATACATATATCCACACTTTCTTAGATTCTTTTCCCATATAGGTCATCACAGAGTATTGAGTTCCCTGTGCTTGTATACAGTAGGTCCTTATTAATTATCTATTTTATATATAGTAGTGTGTATATGTGAATCCAAATCTCCCAATTTATCCCTCCCCCCTGCTTTCCCCCTTGGTAACCATAAGTTTGTTTTCTACATCTGTGACTCTATTTCTGTTCTATAAATAAGTTCATTTGTACCATTTTTTTTAGATACCACATATAAGCAATATCATATGATATTTGTCTTTCTCTGTCTGACTTCATTCATATGACAGTCTCTAGGTCCATCCATGTTGTTGCAAATGGCATTATTTCATTCTTTTTTATGGCTGAGTAATAGTCCATTGTATATGTGTACCACATCTTCTTTATCCATTCATCCATTGATGGACATTTAGGTTGTTTCCATGTCTTTGAATTTAAATTTTACTGGGATGGGGTTTAATAACTCTTTCTCTCCAGAATGTTCATATCCAATTTCAGCTGAATATCAAACAAGCATGATTAAGTGTCTGATCCATGCTCAGAGGAAATGGTAGAGATATCTATATTCTTCATGCTTCTTATACAGTCCACTATTACAGCTATGTTTAAATTTCAGTTTTACATTTCACACTCCTGAGTTACTTTCTATGCTCTACTTCTAGATGTTATTTTGCCCACAAAGCTAGCCATTCCTTATTTTCAGTCCATCAGTGACATTTACAAAACAATCATGGATAATGGAAAATATAAGACTTGCAAGAAGATTAAAAGAAACAAAGTTATAAGCCTTCCCTTACATATGGCAAACTTATAGAGAAAGAAGACAACCTCATAGAAAAGAAGCAACGGGGATATGCATATTCCGGTACGTGGTGTTACTTTAGCAGCTATTAAGATGTGCAAGCTAACATGGCTATATGAATTCAGATATAAACGATGAGAGAGTAGTGAGACAAGTTGCCACTTGTGAGGTTTATTTTCCTTCCTGAGAATATTAACATTAACTTCTATTTAACAACATTCTGTTGATTTTCTGTTTTAGGGAGTGTTCATTTTAAATTTGTCCTTTTTCTGAAGTGGTTGGTTATAACTATGTCTCAAATTGCTGCTATTTGGACACTGTGCATAAAAGCACTGTACTTTGAAAGCATGCATTCCCTGTCCTCAACATATAAAACAGTGATTTACAACTAACTGTTTAGAATCTCTGGTGCCCTCTTGTTCATGTGATTTGCATCACTTTTCCTTGACTACTCCTTCTTAAAATATAATTTTTATATTAAAATGCATTTTATTTTGAGATTTTTGAAATGCTGCCACCAATAATTTAGAATACACTGGGTTTGTTAATATTGGAAAACATGTGTCTAGTTAATCAAGGTAATCGAAAACCAGAATCCAGAATGGCATACCATTTCTCCATTTCTCCATATTGACTCCTGAGAATTCTGAAGTGCTTGGCACCAAATAGGTTAGAAATTGGTTTTGTTTGCTTATTTGTTTTTTGTCATTTGAGACAAAATCGAAAGCTTTGCTATTTATGTGGAGTTAGATTATAACTCTAGCTTTGCCTTAGTTCACCAGAGCTCTCATTGGACCAAGAAAGAAGACAAGGTATTATATATCATGGCATTGTGCTGGTTAATACCTAGAGTCCTGGTATTGTCAAAGGATTGCCAAATAAGTTTTACCAGGGCTTTCCTGGGATATTTTGTTTCACATAGGTTAGATTTCCATGATTATAACTTGTAGATAGCAGTATTAAAATGGTTGTAAATGGTGCAGTTTCCCAAATAGTGAGTTTCATTTTGGCAGAGAAGAGACAGTGAAGGTAAATATAAAAGTATCATCACCCGCAAGCCAGAAAGATGAGCTAGAGCAAAACTGTACCTTTCTTGGGTGATCAGCCACAGAGAACCATTTTTAAAATTGAAGTATAATTGATTTACAATGTTGTATTAGTTTCTGGTATACAGCAAAGTGATTCAGTTATATATATATATATATATATTCTTTTTCATATTCTTTTCCATGGTGGTTTATTACAGCATATTGAATATTGTTCCCTGTGCTATACAGTAGGACCTTGTTGTTTATCTGATTTACAATCTTGTATTAGTTTCTGGTATACAGCAAAGCGATTCAGTTATATATATATATATATATATATATATATTCTTTTTCATATTCTTTTCCATGGTGGTTTATTACAGCATATTGAATATAGTTCCCTGTGCTATACAGTAGGATCTTGTTGTTTATCTATTATATATATAAAAGTTTGTATCTGCTAATCTCAAACTCCTAATTTATCCCTCCCCTACCCCCTTTCCCCTTTGGTAACCATAAGTTTGTTTTGTATGTCACAGAGCACCATTTATATAAGAATTTGAATTTCTATACTGACCTTATTTTCAAATTGCATTGAATATAAATATAATAATGCTGTTAATAAGCAGTTCATTTACTAAAATTATAGAGAAATTTTCTCCAAAATAGATTACTTAGTCCAATCTATTACTTTGTCTAATCTATTCTCTATTTTGTCCCATATATTGTTTTACAGAATTTTATTCTATAAAAATCTATATCATATAGTTTCTAAACAGCATAATCTATTCTTTGTTTTTTAAAATAAATTTATTTATTTTATTTTATTTATTTTTGGCTGCGTAGCATCTTCCTTGCTGCACACGGGATTTATCTAGTTGTGGTGAGCGGGGCCTACTCTTTGCTGCAGTGCACTGGCTTCTCATTGCGGTGACTTCTCTTGTTGCAGAGCATGGACTCTAGGCACGCGGGCTCAGTAGTTGTGGTGCACAGGCTTAGCTGCTCCGCGGCATGTGGGATCTTCCTGGACCAGGGCTCGAACCCAAGTCCCCTGTATTGGCAGGCAGATTCTTAACCACTGAGCCACCAGGGAAGCCCAGTATAATCTATTCTTATACCCAATCTGTTCCACTCCCAACATACAATTCTAAGCGACTCACATACATAATGCCACATTCATTATTTTGGGGCACATAAATGGTCTCTGGGTCCATGACTGCTAGTTAAGCAGGTAGCTTCCAAGCCACTATTACATGAGTAGAAACTGAAAACTATATACTTTATAATTATTGGATAAAAGAAGACTTTCACTATGGAGGAGCATATAGTTATTTCAAAAGCAACGGCCTCGGAGGAGGAGCTTCAAGATGGCGCAAGAGTAAGACGCGGAGATCACCTTCCTCTTCACAAATACATCAGAAATACATCTACATGTGGAACAGCTCCTACAGAACACCTACTGAATGCTGGCAGAAGACCTCAGACTTCCCAAAAGGCAAGAAACTCCCCACGTACCTGGGTAGGGCAAAAGAAAAAAGAAAAATACAGAGACAAAAGAATAGGGACGGGACCTGCACCAGTGGGAGGGAGCTGTGAAGGAAGAAAGGTTTCCACACACTAGGAAACCCCTTTGTGGGCGGAGACTGCGGGTGGTGGAGGGGGGAAGCTTCGGAGCCCCGGAGGAGAGCGCAGCAACAGGGGTGCAGAGGGCAAAGCGGAGAGATTCCAGCACAGAGGATCGGTGTCAACCAGCACTCACCAGCCCGAGAGGCTTGTCTGCTCACCCGTTGGGGCGGGCAGGGGCTGGGAGCTGAGGCTTGGGCTTCGGTCGGATCCCAGGGAGAGGACCTGGGTTGGCGGCTCGGGCTAGTGCGCCATGGCTAGACGGGAGGGAGTCCGGGAAAATGTCTGGAGCTGCTGAAGAGGCAAGAGACTTTTTCTTCCCTCTTTGTTTCCCGGTGCGTGAGGAGAGGGGATTAAGAGCGCCACTTAAAGGAGCTCCAGAGACGGGCGCGAGCCGCGGCTAAAAGCGCGGACCCCAGAGACGGGCATGAGACACTAAGGCTGCTGCTGCCACCACCAAGAAGCCTGTATGCAAGCACAGGTCAATATCCATACCTCCCCTCCCGGGAGACTGTGCAGCTCGCCGTGCAGGCCTCTGCCACCGCAGGCTCACCCCGCACTCTGTGCCCCTCCCTCTCCCCCGGCCTGAGTGAGCCAGAGCCCCCGAATCAGCGGCTCCAACCCCGTCCTGTCTGAGCGATGAACAGATGCCCTCAGGTGACCTACACACGGAGGTGGGTTCAAATCCAAAGCTGAACCCCGGGAGCTGTGCGAACAAAGAAGAGAAAGGGAAATCTCTCCCAGCAGCCTCAGGAGCAGCGGATTAAATCACCACAATCAACCTGATGTACCCTGTGTCTGTGGATTACAGGAATAGACAACAAATCATCCCAAATTGAGGAGGTGGAGTTTGGGAGCAAAGATATATATTGTTTTCCCTTTTTCTCTTTTTGTGAGTGTGTATGTGTATGCTTCTGTGTGTGATTTTGTCTGTATAGCTTTGCTTTTACCGTTTGTCCTAGGGTTCTGTCCGTTTAGTTTTTACTTTTAAAAATTTTTTTCTTAATAATTATATTTGATTTTAATAAATTTTATTTTACTTCATTTTATTTTATCTTCTTTCTTTCTTTCTATTTTTTCTCCCTTTTATTCTGAGCCATGTGGATGAAAGGTTCTTGGTGCTACAGCCAGGAGTCAGGCCTGTGCATCTGAGGTGGGAGAGCCAACTTCAGGACACTGATCCACAAGAGACCTCCCAGCTCCATGTAACACCAAATGGCGAAAATCTCCCAGAGATCTCCATCTCAACACCAAGACCCAGCTTCACTCAACGACCACCGGCAAGCGAAAGTGCTGGACACCCTATGCCAAACAACTAGCAAGACAGGAACACAACCCCATCCATTAGCAGAGAGGCTGCCTAAAATCATAATAAGGCCACAGACACCCCAAAACACACCACCAGACATGGACCTGCCCACCAGAAAGACAAGATCCAGCCTCATCCACCAGAACACAGGCACTAGTCCCCTCCACCAGGAAGCCTACACAACCCACTGAAACAACCTTAGCCACCGGGGACAGACACCAAAAACAATGGGAACTACGAACCTGCAGCCTGTGAAAAGGAGACCCCAAACACAGTAAGTTAGGCAAAATGAGAAGACAGAAAAACACACAGCAGATGGATGAAGGAGTGAGGTAAAAACCCACCAGACCTAACAAATAAAGAGGAAATAGGCAGTCTACTTGAAAAAGAATTCAGAATAATGATAGTAAAGATGATTCCAAATCTTGGAAATAGAATAGAGAAAATACAAGAAATGTTTAACAAGGACCTAGAAGAACTAAAGAGCAAACGAACAATGATGAACAACAAAATAAATGAAATTAAAAATTCTGTAGAAGGGATCAATAGCAGAATAACTGAGTCAGAAGAACGGATAAGTGACCTGGCAGGTAAAATAGTGGAAATAACTACTGCAGAGCAGAATAAAGAAAAAAGAATGAAAAGAACTGAGGACAGTCTCAGAGACCTCTGGGAAAACATTAAATGCACCAACATTCGAATTATAGGGGTTCCAGAAGAAGAAGAGAAAAAGAAAGGGACTGAGAAAATATTTGAAGAGATTATAGTTGAAAACTTCCCTAATATGGGAAAGGAAATAGTTAATCAAGTCCAGGAAGCACAGAGAGTCCCATACAGGATGAATGCAAGGAGAAACACGCCAAGACACATGTTAATCAAACTATCGAAAATTAAATACAAAGAAAAAATACTAAAAGCAGCAAGGGAAAAACAGCAAATAAAACACAAGGTAATCCCCATAAGGTTAATAGCTGATCTTTCAGCAGAAACTCTGCAAGCCAGAAGGGAGTGGCAGGACATATTTAAAGTGATGAAGGAGAAAATCCTACAACCAAGATTACTCTACCCAGCAAGGATCTCATTCAGATTTGATGGAGAAATTAAAACCTTTACAGACAAGCAAAAGCTAAGAGAATTCAGCACCAGCAAAGCAGCTTTACAACAAATGCTAAAGGAACTTCTCTAGGCAGGAAACACAAGAGAAGGAAAAGACCTACAATAACAAACCCAAAACAATTAAGAAAACGGGAATAGGAACATGAATATCGATAACTACCTTAAATGTAAATGGATTAAATGCTCCAACCAAAAGACATAGACTGGCTGAATGGATACAAAAACAAGACCCGTATATATGCTGCCTACAAGAGACCCACTTCAGACCTACCTAGGGACACATACAGACTGAAAGTGAGGGGATGGAAAAAGATATTCCATGCAAATGGAAATCAAAAGAAAGCTGGAGTAGCAATACTCATATCAGAAAAAGTAGACTTTAAAATAAAGACTATTACAAGAGACAAAGAAGGACACTACATGATGATCAAGGCATTGATCCAAGAAGAAGATATAACAATTGTAAATATTTATGCACCCAACATAGGAACACCTCATTACATAAGGCAAATGCTAACAGCCATAAAAGGGGAAATCAACAGTAACACAATCATAGTAGGGGACTTTAACACCCCACTTTCACCAATGGACAGATCATCCAAAATGAAAATAAATAAGGAAACACAAGCTTTAAATGATACATTAAACAAGATGGACTTAATTGATATTTATAGGAAATTCCATCCAAAAACAACAGAATACACATTCTTCTCAAGTGCTCATGGAACATTCTCCAGGATAGATCATATCATGGGTCACAAATTAAGCCTTGGTAAATTTAAGAAAATTGAAATCGTATCAAATATCTTTTCTGACCACAATGCTATGAGACGAGATATGAAATACAAGCAGATGGAGGCTAAACAATACACTACTTAGTAACAAAGAGATCACTGAAGAAATCAAAGGGGAAATCGAAAAATAACTAGAAACAAATGACAATGAAAACACGACAACCCAAAACCTATGGGATGCAGCAAAAGCAGTTCTAAGAGGGAAGTTTATAGCAATACAATCCTACCTTAAGAAACAAGCAGCATCTCAAATAAACAACCTAACCTTACACCTAAACCAATTAGAGAAAGAAGAACAAAAAACCCCCAAAGTTAGAAGAAGGAAAGAAATCATAAAGATCAGATCACAAATAAATGAAAAAGAAATGAAGGAAATGATAGCAAAGATCAATAAAACTAAAAGCTGGTTCTTTGAGAAGATAAAATTGATAAACCATTAGCCAGACTCATCACGAAAAAAAGGGAGAAGACTCAAATCAATAAAATTAGAAATGAAAAAGGAGAAGTAACAACTGACACTGCAGAAATACAAATGATCATGATAGATTACTACAAGCAACTCTATGCCAATAAAATGGACAACCTGGAAGAAATGGACAAATTCTTAGAAATGCACAACCTTCTGAGACTGAAGCAGGAAGAAACAGAAAATATGAACAGACCAATCACAAGCACTGAAATTGATATTAAAAATCTTCCAACAGACAAAAGCCCAGGACCAGATGGCTTCCCAGGCGAATTCTATCAAATATTTAGGGAAGAGCTAACACCTATCCTTCTCAAACTCTTCCAAAATATAGCAGAGGGAGGAACACTCCCAAACTCATTCTACGAGGCCACCATCACCCTGACACCAAAACGAGACAAAGATGTCACAAGGAAAGAAAACTACAGGCCAATATCATTGATGAACATAGATACAAAAATCTGCAACAAAATACTAGCAAACAGAATCCAACAGCACATTTAAAGTATCATACACCATGATCAAGTGGGGTTTACCCCAGGAATGCAAGGATTCTTCAATATACGCAAATCAATCAATGTGATACACCATATTAACAAATTGAAGGAGAAAAACCATATGATCATCTCAATAGATGCAGAAAAAGCTTTCGACAAAGTTCTATACTAATTTATGATAAAAACACTTCAGAAACTAGGCATAGAGGGAACTTACCTCAACATAATAAAGGCCATATATGACAAACTCACAGCCAACATTGTTATTAATGGTAAAAAAATGAAACCATTTCCTCTAAGATCAGGAACAAGACAAGGTTGCCCACTCTCACCACTATTATTCAACATAGTTTTGGAAGTTTTAGTCACAGCCATCAGAGAAGCAAATGAAATAAAAGGGATCCAAATCGGAAGAGAAGAAGTAAAGCTGTCACTGTTTGCAGATGACATGATAATATACATAGAGAATCCTAAAAATGCCACCAGAAAACTACTAGAGCTAATCAATAAATTTGGTAAAGTAGCAGGATACAAAATTAATGCACAGAAATCTCTAGCATTCCTATACACTAATGATGAAAAACCTGAAAGTGAAATTAAGAAAACACTCCCATTTACCACTGCAACAAAAAGAATAAAATATCTAGGAATAAACCTACCTAAGGAGACAGAAGACCCTTATGCAGAAAATTATAAGACACTGATGAAAGAAATTAAAGATGATACAAATAGATGGAGAGATATACCATGTTCTTGGATTGGAAGAATCAACATTGTGAAAATGACTCTACTACCCAAAGCTATGTACAGGTTCAATGCAATCCGTATCAAACTACCAGTGGCAATTTTTACAGAACTAGAACAAAAAATTTCACAATTTGTGTGGAAATGCAGAAGACCCCGAATAGCCAAAGCAAGCTTGAGAAAGAAAAATGGAGCTGGAGGAATCAGGCTCCCTGACTTCAGACTATACTACAAAGCTACAGTAATGAAGACACTATGGTACTGGTACAAAAACAGAAACATAGATCAATGGAACAGGACAGAAAGCCCAGAGATAAACCCACGCACATATGGTCACCTTATCTTTGATAAAGGAGGCAAGAATATACAGTGGAGAAAAGACAGCCTCTTCAATAAGTGGTGCTGGGGAAACTGGACAGCTACATGTAAAAGAATGAAATTAGAACACTCCCTAACACCATACACAAAAATAAACAAAATGCATTAAAGACCTAAATGGAAGGCCAGACACTATCAAACTCTTAGAGGAAAACATAGGCAGAATACTTTATGACATAAATCACAGCAAGATCCTTTTTGACCCACCTCCTGAAGAAATGGAAATAAAAACAAAAATAAACAAATGGGACCTAATGAAACCTCAAAGCTTTTGCACAGCAAAGAAAACCATAAACAAGACCAAAAGACAACCCTCAGAATGGGAGAAAATATTTGCAAATGAAGCAACTGACAAAGGATTAATCTCCAAAATTTACAAGCAGCTCATGCGGCTCAATATCAAAAAAACAAACAACTGAATCCAAAAATGGGCAGAAGACCTAAATGGACATTTTTCCAAAGAAGATATACAGTTTGCCAACAAACACATGAAAGAATGCTCAACATCATTAATCATTAGAGAAATGCAAATCAAAACTACAATGAGATATCATCTCCCACCAGTCAGAATGGCCATCATCAAAAAATCTACAAACAATAAATGCTGGAAAGGGTGTGGAGAAAAGGGAGCCCTCTTGCACTGTTGGTGGGAATGTAAATTGATATAGCCACTATGGAGAACAGTAGGGAGGTTCCTTAAAAAACTAAAAATAGAACTACCATATGACCCAGCAATCCCACTACTGGGCATATACCCTGAGAAAACCATAATTCAAAAAGAGTCATGTACCAAAATATTCATTCAGCTCTATTTACAATAGCCAGGACATGGAAGCAACCTAAGTGTCCATCTAAAGATGAATGGATAAAGAAGATTTGGCCCATATATACAATGGAATATTACTCAGCCATAAAAAGAAACGAAATTGAGTTATTTGTAGTGAGGTGGATGGACCTAGAGTCTGTCATACAGAGTGAAGTAAGTCAGAATGAGAAAAACAAATACTGTATGCTACCACATATATATATATATATATATATATATATATATATATATATACATATATATATGGAATCTAAGAAAAAAAAAGGTCACGAAGAATCTAGGGGCAAGACGGGATAAAGATACAGACCTACTAGAGAATGGATTTGAGGATATGGGGAGGGGGAAGGGTAAGCTGTGACAAAGCGAGAGAGTGGCATGGACATATATATACTACCAAACATAAAATAGATAGCTAGTGGGAAGCAGCTGCATAGCACAGGGAGATCAGCTCGGTGCTTTGTGACCACCTAGAGGGTTGGGATAGGGAGGGTAGAAGGGAGGGGGATGCAAGAAGGAAGAGTTATGGGAACATATGTATATGTATAACTGATTCACTTTGTTATAAAGCAGAAACTAACACACCATTGTAAAGCAATTATACTACAATAAAGATGTTAAAAAAAAAAAGAAGAAAAAAGCAATGGCCCCCATGATGGTGTAGGTACGTCAGAAATTTCGTATCATATTCCTCCCCCCACCCTTTTTCAAAGTAGATCTCAAGATGAGTACTATAAAGCAATCCTTTGGTTTTAGTAACACCTCTTGCTTAGGGTACTTTTTGAGTTAAAAGTTGGCAAATGGTCTTTTTAGGAAGGCAGAAGTAGTAATCATTATGAAATCATTCAATCATTCATAAACTAAAAATAAAATGGCAATTTATTGGCTCAAAATAGAGGAGGACAGAGGTCTGAATAAAGGTACCCTTGTGACTGGGATATAACATAGAACTGGAACTGGATAGGTCATTTACCTCTGATGCCTTTGGGTTGGAGGTTGTGGGTCTCTATTGAGTGGTGTCTAGCGCTAAGTATCACAGAGGTACGGACAAAGCTCATCTCCATAACAACAGTAGATTTTACTCTATGTTAAGATAGACCTGTTTTTAACTTTTGAAAAAATGTTTTATATTTTATTTTTTGATTCTTAGGTTGCTATTGCGATTTGATTTTATTAAAAAAATTTTATTGGGGTACAGTTGATTTACAATGCTGTGTTAGTTTCAGGTGTAGAGCAAAGTAAATGTCCATCAGTAAAGGGATGGATAAAGAAGATGTGGTACATATATACAATGGAATATAACTCAGCTCTAAAAAATATATATAATTCCATTTGCAGCAACATGGATGGACCTAGAGATTGTCATACTGAGTGAAGTAAGTCAGACACAGAAAGACAAATATCACATGGTATTGCTTATATGTGGAATCTAAAAGAAAGGCTACCAATGAATTTATCTACAAAACAGAAATAGAGTTACAGGTGAAGAAAATAAACTTATGGTTACCAGGGGGTAAGGGAAGGGGGATAAATTGGAAGATTGGGATTGACACATACACACTACTATATATAAAATAGATAACTAATAAGGAACTACTGTATAGTACAGGGGACTATACTCAATACTCTGTAATGGACTATATGGGAAAAGAAGCTAAAAAAGGATGGATATATGTATATGTATAAAAGATAGACCTTTTAAACAACCCCATCAAGTGTTCTGTTGATTATCAGCCATACAGTCAGGCAACTATTTCTTTTTTGTCAGGGGTAGCCAAGGCAGAAGAGTCAATATATGTGCCTTCCCTGCTTAGGCGGGATCAGACATGCTCCCTCATCACTTTTGTCTGTTCTTATTTCTCTCATTTCACTCTGTGATCAGTAAACAAAATACACACCAGGGAAGAAAGAGCTGGAGAAGTTGCTAGGATTTCTAAGGAAGAAGAATCCAAATCTTTCCTGCTTTTAGGCAAGAGAATGTTTTAGTATTAATGAAAAGAGATGGTTAAATTACAGCCCATCAAATTTCAAATACAGTTCCAAAGTGTGTCTAAAATGATCCAAAAGAAAACAAAATTCCTCCTTATCTATAAATTCTGCAGGCTGATCCTATGTTCTCATTTCATTCCTGTTTCTTGTTCTGCCCCAGAAAGGATTAGTGTCTAACATTAAACAAATAGTATACAATAAAGAACAGATATAATGTATACTCATAAAGTTCTGAGTTCAGAGCAAGAGGAGGGTAAGTTGTTAGCCCAGCAGATGAGTCTTACTGACAGGAAGAGAGACCTTTTCTAATTCATCCGTAAAAGGTGCTGAAAATGTCCTCTAATATATCCTGAGATGAGGTTTTGGTGGTATAAAAATCTTGTGGTTAATACGGCATATTGTTTTTGTTGTTAATTTCCTTCCTCTCTAGGACCACAAAAACAGAGCTAAGTATAGACATGTTTATTTCTTCATTAGAAGTTTTACATGTTACTATATTCTATTGTAAATGAATTAGAAAGAAAAATACCAAATCCCTTGATGCAGGCCATGTTACAGATCCATGTATACCTATGCTTTCCTTTTTCCTATTCTCTCAATCCTTGCACCCATTTTTTCTTTTTTGGATTTGAGGCTTGCCTTTACATTGCCAGATTATTTCTGGTGGTGGGAGCCCTTGTGACATTACTTTGTTCATCCACGCTGTCTAGTTTGATACAAACTCTCAAGGAGCCTTTCTCCTACCAATGATGGTGACTGAATTAAAAATGATGACTTTTGTATTATGACATAAAATCTGGAGTTAAAATGAACTTTTAGTTTTATAAATAACTCATAATTATGAGGCAAATAAATATATGTATTTCCCTTTCTGAAGTATAACTAAAGGCTCTAGAGGTCCTAAGTTTGTCTTCAGTTGTTGTATTGAAACTGCATAAATGCAGTTCATTAGGCATTTCTTTTCTCAGTTCCAACAAGAACCACCCTAAAATCTTCTATGGTGTATAGCAGATCCTGGCAGCCCACATGAAAGCAAGTGCTCAAATGTTAGGGACTTAAATTGAAAATCCAGACTGGGAAATGTCTGTGAGTGACATGAAACTTGGGCGAATTCATTCAACTTAGGAGTTATTGCTTGTCCAATGGATCCAAGGAAAAGGTCATTACTGACCCACTCAAGGGGCATCAAGAGTTCCAGGATAGTCTCTTGGATATCTGGAAACCTGGATTATTTGACCTGAGCATGACCTAAAGCTTGGCAAATTCTTCCATACTTATTCTAGGTTGGATGCAGATCTCCAAGATACTCTCATCTTCCTTCTTCCTTTTGCTAAAGTTCAGATTCTTGGTATATTTTCATTACACGATATGGACAAGGTTACACATGGGTTGAGAGCACGCTGTAGTGCAGTAACTAAAGTGTTGTCTTAATATTGGTCTCTCTTACAAACCATGAAAGGCCAATATGCTGTTATCTGGGGCAGTTCATGGGAAAGTTGACATAATAATGCTTTCATGATTCAATTTATAAATGGGCCATTTCACTGGCATAGTAGGGAGGACACTAAGAAACATTTGCAAATGTAAATAGTTTTTGTTTCAGAGAACAACCTTATCTCGCCAACTCATTAATATTTCTTCATTATGTAGCTAAATCTCTATCACACTAAGTTCATACATAATCTAGGAAGACTTACTTAGAAAGTCCCAACATACAGTCTGTTTTCCATATTGATGGATGCCATTTTATACATGAGACTTGAATTGTGAAGTTCAAGACTTGATCTATGAAGTTTGGTATTTGTGGGAGTCCTGGAACCAGTTTCCCATGGATACTAAGGGACAGCTCTATACATATTTCTACTATAAAGTGGCAACAACAATTCTGGTTCAAATATCATAACCTAAGCAAAAAGAAACACCTAAAATATAATAAAAATGTATTACCTATGTATATAGCTATATACAGATCTTCCTTGACTTATGACAGGGTTACATCCTGATAAACCCATCATAAGTTGGAAATATCTTAAGTAAAGAATGCATTTAATACACCTAACCTACTGAACATCACAGCTTAGCCTAATGTACCTTAAACGTGCTCAAAACACATTAGCCTACTGTTAGGCAAAACCATTGAATGCAAAGCCTATTTTATAATAAAGTGTTGAATATCTCATATAATTTATTGAATACCGTACTGAAAGTGAAAACCAGAATGGTTGTGTGGGTACAGAATGGTTGTAAGTGTATCGGTTGTTCACCCTCGTGATTGCATGGGTGATTGGGAGTTGCAGCTCGTTGCCACTGCCCACCATCAGAGCGTGTTGCACTACATATCCTTAGACCAGGAAAAGATCAAAATTCAAAATTCGAAGTAAGATTTCTACTGACTACATATCGCTTTCGTACCATCATAAAGTCGAAAAATCATTAAGTGGAACCATTGTAAGTCGGGGACTGTCTGTCTATAAAACCCACCAAATCAAGATTGTGCAATGATGCTGTTTACTACAGTTTCATTACAGTATTTCTTGGAGATTCCTATTTTTGTACATAGAAGGGAATGACATCATATAAATGAAGCAGACAAACAGAAAAGTGCAGAGGGTGAATGCAAGATGCCCATATACTGACTACTAAGAGTTGCCAGTTGTGAAAGGATCTGACATGCTAATATCCACTCATTTGGACACTAAGAGCTTGATGGCTGGCAGGCACTACATTTAAGTGCAGTTACCGAGGCCCCCCAATACTGAGAGAGTGCCAGATTCTAGGAAACTGTTGATGTACACAGCTGGCCACAGCTCCAGACACCTCTCAGACAGAGTCTTTAAATGTCACAGATAAATGAATTTTCATGAAACTGTAAGAGAGAAAGGAAGAGCAAGAAGAGAGAAAGAACACAGAATGGGAAGCAGGGTAAGAAAAAAAAAAAGAAAATCACTTTTACACCACTGACATGAAAGCATGTGGCATCCCATCTCTAAAGAGCCTTACAAAGGATGTGAGATCAAGCCTTCTGAATGCATTCTGTGTTACCAAACACTAAATCACGTTTAATAATTTTACTGTGTATTTAAAAAGTTAAGGGAGATACATGTTAAAGAATAGCGTCAATGAACTATTTCTGAACAAAATTTGGTTCAAATATAAATATTGTAAAACTCAATCTTAAAAAATTCAGAATAAAATAAAGTAAGGGAATCACAGGTACAAATAAACATGAGAAAGACTCCTAAGCAGTTTTCTCTGCATATTAGAGGTTAAAAGTCAAGGTGCCATGAAATCCGTTTTTCTCCAAGGCACAGATGTGTCCTCTGACAGTTTCCTTTCCAGAGTCCCACTGAAAGCAGTGACACCTAGTGGGTTTATAACAAGATATTGAGGAATATCTCTCTCTCTCCCTGCCTTTCCACAGAAAACACCTACCAGGGAAATATATGAGGTAAGTCAGTTACTTGACACATGATAACGGAAATGAGCCATGGTTATAACTAGAACAACCAAGTGTTCCTTAGAAATCATATGTAACTCAATACATTTTAAATGTAAAGAAGCTTTTTCACTTTGAAAGTCTTCCATCTGCTGAGGGCACCTTCCCTTGACCTTGATGCACCGTGTCATTAAAAGCAACCACATTTTTCAAGGTTAGAATAGTTAGAATATGGCTTGCTTGTGCATTTACTTTTCCATATTAGAGTTGTGCAATCTCCACATTTTACATAGAGCAATCATGCCAATGCCCACAAACAAAATTCTTCCTCCTATTCAAAAGCGCATGGGTAATTTTTTTAACCTGTAGCAATATGGTTTTGAAAGCCCCACTTGCCTTATTACTAGCATCACAGTAAGTCTTGATATAAATTCCTTTTCTATATCTGGTTCTCTCTGTCTTAGGTACCTGGGACATTAGCAGGTACTTGGAGAATAAAGTTCCATAGCTCAAATATTCAAAAGGGGTTTTATTTCTGTATCCACTTTTCAATGATTTCTTAGTGGTTTTCTTTTTTAACGTTAGGACATAAAATGAAGGAATTTAGAGTTCCTGCCATGGGAAAAATAATTATCTTCTCTGTTTTTGAAGGCTTTTATTTTGAAGACAAAATCAGTTTTAATTCAAATGGATGCAGTAAAATCTCAGATACTGTAATCAGTGACTGCATTAAAACTCTCAAGAAGGATGTGCCAGCTTCCACGCGAGGCCACAATTCAGCCAGAATCACAAAGAGACATTACCCGCCTTACCTCTGGCCATTCTAACACTTTATACTGTAAAATTATAGATCAAGACAATCATCTCTAACACGTTCACACAAATACACATACATGCATACGCACACAGACAGTAATTTTTTTCTCCTGTGTCTGTATAATAAGCAGAGAGGTTTTGGTTTACTCTAGGCTGAGGTCTGGCAAATACATAAAAATGGGTATTAAGTTTTTCTGATTATAAAAGTAATAGTGTTTACCAAATATTCAGCAACTGCTTAAACACCTGTGGTATACCCCTAAAGGAATACTGTGAAGTTGTTAAAGAGAATAAAGTAGATTTATGTGCTATAGGACAAGATCTAAGACATATATGATATGGTCCCTCTTATAGGAATAAAATGAGGACACATATAGATATATACTGGCATATACATAAACACATTTTTTGTGGGGGAGGAAGTACAAGAGACTTTTGATTGAAGGGATGAGGAGAATTTTACTTCTAATTAAATATTTTTCAATTATATGTCTAAAAATTAATGCCAAGGTGCTGGGAAAACTGGACAACCACATGTAAAAGAATGAACTTAGAACATTCTCTAACACCATATACAAAAATAAACTCAAAATGGATTTAAGACCTAAATGTAAGACCAGATACTATAAAACTCTTAGAGGAAAACATAGGCAGAACACTCTTTGACATAAATTGTAGCAGCATTTTTTTGGATCTGTCTCCTAAAGTAAAGAAAATAAAAGCAAAAATAAACAAATGGGACCTAATGAAACTTAAAAGTTTTTGCACAGCAAAGGAAACCATCGACAAAATGAAAAGACAACCTACTGAATGGGAGAAAATATTTGCAAATGATATGACTGTTACGGGGTTAATATCCAACATATATAAACAACTCATACAACTCAACATCAAAAAAAAGTCCAATTAAAAAATGGGCAGAAAAACTGAATAGACATTTTTCCACAGAGGACCTGCAGATGGCCAATAGGCACATGAAAAGCTGCTCAACATCACTAATCATCAGGGAAATGCAAATCAAAACCATAATGACGTATAACCTCACACTGGTCAGAATGGCTATCATCAAAAAGAACAGAAATAACAGAGGCTGGCAAGGATGTGGAGAAAAGAGAACCCTTGTACATTGTTGGTGGGAATGTAAATTGGTGCAGCCGCTGTGGGAAACAGTATGGAGGTTTCTCAAAAAACTAAAAATAGAATTACCATATGAACCAGCAATTCAACTCATGGGTATATATCTGACAAAAACAAAAACACTAATTTGAAAAAATAAATGCACCTCAATGTTCATAGCAGCATTATTTACAATTGCCAAGATATGGAAGCAACCTAAGTGTCTATCAACATACGAATGGATAAAGAAGATGTGGCACATATATATATACGTATGGAATACTACTCAGCAATAAAAAGAAGGAAATTTTGCCATTTCCAGCAACATGGATGGATTTGGAGGGTATTATGCTAAGTGAAATAAGTCAGATAGAGAAAGACAAATACTGTATGATATCACTTATATGTGGAATCTAAAAAATGCAACTAGTGAATAAAACAAAAAAGAAGCAGAATCAGATATAAAGAACAAACTAGTGGTTACCAATGGGGAGAAGGAAGGGGGTAGGGGCAATATAGGGGTAAGGAATTAAGAGATACAAATTATTAGGTATATAAAACAAGTTATTAGGTATATAATAAACTACAAGGATATATTTTACACAGGAAATATAGCCAATATTTTATAGCTGTAAGTGGAGTATAACCTTTAAAAATTGTGAATCACTATATTGTACACCTACAACTTATATAATATTGTACATCAATTATACCTCAATTAAAAAATTAATGCCAATAAGGCTATCTAAGTGGCAAAGTTATGAGGAATTTTTTCCTTGCTTTTCCTCTTGTTTACAATATATGATATTTTAACAGAAAAAAATCTCCAAAATAAATTTTGTAAAAGTAGTTCATGTTAGTTATAAGAAATTTGAGAGCATTAAAAAAGCATAAATAAAGCAAAAAAAAAAAAAAACCCATAATTCTCTGACCCAACAATAACCACTGTTGAATTTTTGGTAGGTTGTGTCCAGTTTGCAAAGTCTCTTCTCTGCTCTACTTTAGGAGTAAGGAGGATCCTTTTCGTTCTTTTAGGCAGAGGGACCCAAAACAGCTCTACAGCTGTTTTGCTATATAGCTTCCTGAACACCCTCCAACACCACACAGTTTTTTATTTCTAGGACATTCTCGGAGCAGCATAAGCTATATGTGACACTTCTCAAGTTTCATAGGTCTTCCTTCATCTGGTATTGCTCCCTGAAAAGCATGATTCCTGTGCCACCTCATGATCTCCGTGGAGTTGGAGCAGGGGGCACCTCATGACACCACACAATTATTTGCACTGAAATCATTTCAAGAGGACTCAGAAATGCTCTGTTCTTCTGAACACACAGAGATGCTTCTCTGCAAGTTACCCAGCCTTAGAACATCTTCAAAAGTGAAGGAAGAACACAGAGAGGTGATATACTTGGTGTTATTTTTTAGGCAATTGACCTAATGATTACAACACCTTCAAATACTTTATTTGGTCAGGATCATTTCTGAAGAAGGGTATTAACCCTCTCTTCCACGCAGATACCTGAGTGTTACTGTTACTGTACATCCTTTAAGTACCTTATCCTCCTTTCAACAAATTTAAGCATCTTCCACCTTTGTTGCTGCTGTTATTGAAAATAAGATGATAATCATAATCCTTATTTTTATTATGGCTAACTTCCATTGATTGATTTCTATGGGTTGCGCAGTTTACTTACACTATTTTCATTCAATTCTCAAAATACTTCTGTTGTTGTTGTTATTATTACTATTCCTATTTTATAGATGAAAAAACTCAGACTCAGGAATCTTGAAAAACTGCCGAGTGTCACAGATCTAGTAAGAACCAGAAGAAGACTCAAATCTACATCAGATTGATTTCAAACCTTCCTTAAGATCATTTTCCAGATTAGATTTATGTGACTCCTTACTCACAGGTACAAACCATGCTCAGAGCTTTCTTATCTCTCTAGTATCTTTCTAATGCTCTCTCTCTGCATGTGTGTGTGTGTGTGTGTGTGTGAGAGAGAGAGAGAGAGAGAGACAGAGACAGAGACAGAGACAGAGAGAGAACTTCAAATAAAATGTTATAAAATTTCTCTAGAACTCTATTTTCCTCACCTCTAAAATTGATAGCACCTAACTCAGAGGTTTATTGTGAGGACCAAATGAGATAATATAAGTGAAAACACTTAGTACATCTAAAATAAAACATCATCATTATTGCTGTACAAGTTTTCCTCTTTTGCATAATGGATGTGTTCTAGAGAAGGTGATTATGAAAATGTATAGGCTTAACTTCTATTATCAAATCACAGAGCAACTGCATTATAAAATCATAGAAAAATAGACTCCTAACAGATTGAGATGAAGACTTGATGTAAGGCAGGGGTTCAGGTAGAGGTTGGGTCTATGAATGTTATACTGGGAGCAGTCTGTGTTGGCAGCATTTTCTAGATACTCTTATCTCCCTTTCCTCAGCCTCCTTGGTCTGGTAATTTCTTGATCTACTCCAACAGTTTCCAGAGATGATTTCCTTCTTTTCCTTTGTCTGGTTATGAAGTCCAATGATATTTGTATGCAACAATACTTCACCTGATGGCCCTATCCCACACATGATGTACAATAGTTAGAAAGTTCCTTTAATTTGAGATTTCCAATTAGGTAAATTCATTAGTGCCCTATTTACTCTGTATGTTTGGTTATAAGTTTCAGTCACATGTATTAATACTATTTGCATTAGCTTCATCATGTTTATTATTTTGAAAGGCTTCTGGGTCAGAAACCATGTCTTCTACTTTTTTGGAAACCCTACACTTACTAGTGAGTCCTATAAATAAAATGAAACTTTAAATAGTACTGACTTCATCTTCAAATCATAACTAAACCTGACTCTGGGCTTGAAGTGCTATTTTCTCCCTGTAGTCTCATCAGATATGAGTGTGTCATGTTACTAACTGAGGCCAAGCTATATGCTCCCACAATTCACTTATAACCACCAGCTACATCTTGGTGCTTGCCTTTTCTTGAGGTACCAGGACTTATTCTTAAATCAATGCCTTAATTTTTTCTCTCAGCACATTCTTTACTTGTGGAAGACATTCAGAAAGAATGGAATTTAAAAAATAAACTATGTGCTGCCCAAACCTTGGGAAAAGCAGTGATGTTTGAAAGCATCAGATTCAACTAATCAGAGGCACAAAAGCCTTATTAAATGTATTCACTTTCTTATCTTTATAGCTCAGGTAGGAAACAAGATCCAACCTCAGCATACCAATGGGTATCAAGTGAGAGAGGTCAGCATAGTCTACACCGTTATAGGGTAGCTTGGACACATCAGCTAGAAGTATTCTTAAATTCTAAAAGATCTTGTTCCAGATTATCTCACACATGACAGCAGCCTGAAAAGCCACCAGACAGCCTTCCTTGTTCTAGACCAATTCAAACAAGGCTCATTTATATTTTATTTAATATTTTGTCATAAGAAGACTATAGGATCTACTCAAGACCACTTTTATTTTACTGCTTGTTCATATTCCCATATCTGTCCGCTATCCCCTCATTTTACCATTCATCGATTTATTCAGTATATAATAAATATCAAGTACCTTAGGGGATGGGTAGATAGATAGATAATTGATAAATAGATAATCAATAGATAGATAGGCAAGTAAATAATAGATAGTTAGCTAGATACAATTTGTGAGTAATGGCCTCAGGAAATGGCTAAGAAAGGAGATTTCAGATGGAGAATCCTTTAAACTAGGTATTAAAGGATAGATGGGATTTCAAAGTATAGAAAGGGAAGAGAAATCATTTCGAGCAGAATAAACCATATGAACAAAAAGGTTATCATGCAGTGGGAAAACCAAATCATTTGGTTTGTGAAAGGGGGTAGCAAGAAATAAAATTGGTAATGTTAAGGCAAATTAGGGCTAGATCACAGAGGAACTTGAGTGACAACCAAAGAACATCACTCTGGCAATAATCTAAGTCTGAAGAAAGTTCAGTTAACAACCTAGAAGCATTATAATTTCAGTATAGAGTACTGTAATACATCACAGACTCTGAGGCTTTGGGTTCCATAGGGAGATGCTACATTAGTGGTAAAGAAAATGTCTTCATATCTAATGTCTTACTCCAGCTAAGATTATTGTGTCTCATCTATTAAGATTAATCATATCACAAAATAAGAATCTTACCAGCTCCTCATCACATTGACATTGGTCCTTCATTCTCAATAATAAATCCTATAGAATTGCCTAAAGGCTGATGGTGAGTCTAGCTTAGATGAGAGAGGTGAGTAACCTAAGCACATGTGAGATGTCTGTTGAAAAGTTTGGTATAAGCTGTCATTTGAATTTGAATAGAACCAATATGTTCATAAATAATTGGTTACTTATATAAGTTTAGTTCTGGCTCTTCCTATGATACAGAAAGTCATTTTAGTATCTTTGGAACTCTGAGATATCCTTACATATCCTTTAAAGATCATTGCTGAATGTGTAGGATTCCCTGATTCTAGTCATCAAAGAAACACCCCTTTTCCAGCACTTCCTATCCCCTTCCCTCTTTCTTGCTCTCTATTGTACTCACAGACTTCTGATATGCTTTATATTTTATGCATGCATTTGTTTATTTTCTGCCTTTCTTCTCCAAATATTAGCTCTTTGAAGACAAGAATTTTTTAATGTGTCTGTTTTGTTCACTGTGTAACCCCACCACCTAAAACAGATACTTGTTGAAAGAACACTTTTGAACCTGAAGGAAAAATATAGAAGAGTGTGAGCAATATTAACTGGAATGTGGGAAAATAAAGCTTTCTACATAAAGCCTCCCTCTAAAAATTCATATGCCATATCATATGAAAATATCATCAGCTAATAACTTTATGAACTGATTTTCTATAGTACTCAAACATATAAAAATGTATCTATTTGCTTTTTTACTGTTTTTGAGATAATGATCTCATTCTTTCCATTGACTACAGATGGAAATCATGGCAAGGAGAGATGCTCTGGGGTACACCAGATGAACTCAAGGCTTCTGACTCCAAGGGCTAGGTTCTATGCACTATTTTATACCAGTTTTTATTTCATAATTAGTAAGATTTTAGTGCTGAATTGCATAAGATACTAGAATTTGAACCAATAAATAATACCACTAGCTTATAGCCTCTCTGCTAGCATGTGGCCTTCTCACAGAAACAAACAAAAAGCAAAAACAAACAAACAGCAATATAGAAAGAGGAAAGGTGAAGACCTCAAAGGCTAAACATTGTTATTCTTAATTTTCCTTTTAAAATCCAGATTGGCCCTTTCATCATAATTATATTGCATCCTGCTGGCAGAAAGGAATGAGATTTAGTATGCTATACAAATGATAGCAGGTTAGCCACAGCTTATCAAGCTCTGGGAACATTATGGCTTTTCTTTTCTAGATCCTCTTTTATCCTGAAAATATCTTTTGGATTAAAAAATCTCATTCAATAGGTGTATTTTTCAATATAAAAATCTAAGCTATCAAAGTACTAAAAGAAAACATTGGCAAATCCTTTCATAAACTTGGCATGGGGAAGGACTGTCTACCTGACTCAGTATCTAGAAGCCATAATAGAAAAGACTGGCAAATCTGATTATATTAAAAGCAAACTTCTGTATGGCAAAAAAATATATACATCATAAGCAAAGTAATTAAAAAAAAGACAAAGTGGGAAAAATATTTGCAACGCATATAGAGAAAAGAACTATCTCCTTAATGTATAAATAGCAAGATATCAATAAGAAAAGACCAAGAACCCAATCAAAAGAAAAAGCAAAAGATGAACAGACACCTAATAAAAAAACAAACACCAAAATCACTAAACATATCAAAAGATGCTTGGCCTCACTCATAATAAGGAAAAGGCAAACTGAAAGTACAGTGAGATATCATCTTTTACCTATACAACTGGCAAAAATCCAAAGTTTGAAGAAACACTACTTTGTTGAGGCTGGGAGTAAAAGGGCACTTTCATATATTGCCAATGGGAGTAGTCAGTAATACAAACGCTGTTGAGATCCATTTGGCAAAGTTTCTCAAAATTTAAGATGCATGTAATCCTTTGACCAACAATTTTACTTCTGAGAATTTATCCTGCAGAAAATCTGCACGTCTATGAAATGATTTATGTACAAGGTTGTTCACTGGAGCATTGTTTGAAATGACAAAAATTGTTTATAAATAGGAACTGGTAGAATAAACTATGATACATTTACATAATGGAATACTGTACAACTGAATAAAAGATTAATGTAGCTCTCTATGTACTGCTATGAAAAGATTTCCAAGATATACTGGAGAATGCAAGATTGAAAACTGCGTTGAAAATGCAGTGAAAAATGTGAGATTGACTAATTCAAGAATAATATCATATAAAAGTGAAAATGAAAGTGTTCTTGCCATGATAAAATCGTTCTCTTGCTCCCCGATCTTTTAGCCACTGGTGTAGCCAATATCTGGGCAAATGCGGCCAGTATTTAGCATCACTGGGACTCCATCACCTTGAACCATAAAATGCTCTAGGTTCTTCCCTCCCTAGCTCTGTAGCATTCTTATGATGTATGATGCTCCTTTGTAAGCTCAATGGAATTTTTAGTAAAATGTAAAATGTCATTAAATGTTTCAGCTATGAACTAGTTGGGACAAATCCCATCTAAAAGCCTGGGGTGATTCCCCATATGTTCTACTTTCCACGTGTTGAGTGGAGAAGATCTGGTAATCCACTTGGTGATATATAAGAAGAAGAAAACACATTTCTCTAGGAATTTAAATGTATGAGATTATTGAAAATAATGAGCGTAACATATGCATTTGATAATATTTATCAAGATTCTAAAGTGCTCAGGTGATGGCTTCAGTAGCCATAAGATTATTAACATGAGGCAGAATATAGCATTAGGTTGATGATGTATGTTGAATACTTGGGGGTTCCTAAAGGAGAAGCCTATATAAACAGTGCATTATAATTAATAATAAATTTAATAGCAGCAGCCTACTTTTTGTGAAGTAATCAACACATTCATTCACTACTCAGAAATTATAGCATTAAGTCCAACAAATTGTTTCTCCAAAGGTTTCCTCATATATGTAGTCAGAGTGCTATCTGGAACAAACTAGAGGTCACAGAAAAGAGCATGTGTTAAACTCCTAAATTTGATTTCCCATTTCCTTTGTTCCATTACTTTTTTGGTAAACAGATAACCAATGGGTTATCCATTCTGGGTAGAAATGTCTTCCTATGGGTTGCGTTATTTATTTCAGGCAATTATTTTAAAACAAGGAGGTAGGTAGGTAGGGAGTATTGATTGATTGATTCATTCATTCTTCATTAGTTAAACACCCAGTACATTCTGGGTATTTTGCTAACATTAAAGGTGCAAAGATAAAGGCTACAGTCCTTGCCCTGAAATATTTCAGTCTACTGGGGAGAAGGTAAAGTAACTATCCAAATAATTATAACATGGGGTGATGCCTGCTATAAATGAGTTAAGCATAAATTACCTTGGGAGAACAGAGGTGTGGGACCCTGACTTTTAATGAGGAGAGATGGAAAGGGTCACCAGGTAGAGGTGACAGAAAAAAAATTACAGAGCAAGGCAAAATATAGTCCATGCAGGGAACTGCAGGTGGTTCCAGACAGAGCTCTGGGTAGCACTTGGGAATATGCTACCCAGAGGTGGGTTGGGCTCACCCAGGCTGTGATGGAAGCACCACTTTAGATAAGGTGATCAGGGAAGGCTGAGGACATGAATGAAGGGAAAGTGTCAGCCATACCAAGCTCAGGGAGAAGATCATTCCCAGCTGAGAACTGTACTTAGTGTACAGATAAGTCTATTCCCAGGAGTGCTTAGAGAGCTAGGGGCTCTGATTCCTGGTTGTCAGAGATGAGCAGAACTATTCCAAATACTATTCCCCTGACTATTATCTAACCTCTTTTGTCGTCTCTGGAACCATGGCTCTTTCCCATCAATGAATTCATTCAGTCCCTGTAATCAACTCTGATTAGTGTTGTTTAACATCAATCTTTTCTACTTTTTTTTCAAAGAAAAATACCAATCAGTTCTGCACACCCTGCATGTTAAAAGCAGCACCTCTCCTGCTGACTTATCGTTCTCTTAATCAAAAGGGCAGGAGGAAGCAGTTGGGATTCACTTTTCTTTTTTTTCTTTCAAAGTACACAAATGTCAACTTCCTCAAGGATGTTTGGCATAGCGGAGTTCAGTCATGTTACGTACAAAGTCAGCTTGATCAAAAGGTTGCAGGCTGCCCACTGCTAAAATGGAGCGAGAAAAGGAAACCGAGGGCTTCTCTGAAGTGTGAATGAGTGCAGAGGCCACTGTCACATGTGTATTTACACTGAGGACATGCTGAGCCAACAAGAGAGCTCAGGAAATGTAAACCTCTACTGCTACATTTCTCTATCTTCACCTTCAAAACTCGAGCGGCACTTTCTTCTAATTTTCTACTTTTATTGTTGTACTCAGCCAAGGACTTTCCATTTAGCTTTGTAGCAAAGCCAAGTCATGGACATGTATATGTATTTAAAAATTTTTTTTGACTACCAGTCCTCCAGTGTTTAGCTGAAGAGTATTACCATCCTTGCCTCCATGGACTTGAAAGTGTTAGCAAGGAGAACAGTCACCAGGTTATTCATTCATTCACTCATAGCTTCTCTTACTCTTTCAACAAGTCAGTATCCATGATGTGGTTGTCAATGTGACAAACCCTTGTCAACAGTTCCCATGGAAGACACCTCTAGCTGTCAAAAGAAGAAAATAAATTTTCCAAAACGTTTATTATCTTAGATTAAATTGTAACTCAATTTGGTTTCAGAAATAGGTAACAAGTCTGTAAATAATACTTAACGGACATGTCTAAACCTGAACACACATTCCCATCAAGCGCAGAAGTCATCATATATGGTACCCAAACAAGGTTACAGAAGTTGTTTAATATTCGTAACAATGTAGAGCTGGTATAGTTCACAAACAACATTTTGTGCAACCTCATCATTATTCTAATGTGAAAACTAAAGTGATGGAAGATATAAGGTCACATAGCTCTTAGCTTCAGCCAGAACTAGAACTCAAGCTCCAAATTCCTAATCTAAGGACTTTTATTTCACGATATGACCATTTATTAGGCAAGGATGAGGGGTGGGAAAGAGGGGAATACAAAGTCTTAAGGTCATTGATATGGAGGGACAAGGAGAGACAAGAGATGCTTAAAAATCATTGGTACAAAGAAAGGCTCTTCTTTTACTCTCTTGATATGCCTCTGAAGTCTTGGGAAGAACATAGAAGTGTATATATAAAATCATCAGTCCCCCTCTTTATATGTTCTAAAAAAACCCTCTTAGAGCAGTATTCCCAGATTTCCCTGATCTTAAAAATCAACTCGTTTCCTTGTTTCAGATACAAATGCCAAGGTCACTCCATGGAAGTTTCTGATTCTCTAGGTCTGGTGGCAGGAGGGAGGACCCAGACAAGTGCATATTTCACATGTAACCCTGATGATTCTTAGCATCAGGGATGTTTGGAGAACACTGTCCTAGAGAAACCTTTGCCACAGCATCTAGAAAATTCTTTGTTCCTAATGAATTGCCCCGTTTCAGCATTTCTGTTGTGCCTTTTAAGCAGGTGCAGACTCTCATAGCAAGCCACGAACTTATATGTTCATTTAACATGACTTTGATACACATACTGAGTTTTAGGGCTTTTAGTGATAGCAAAAGGTCAAATGGGGTTCTTACCTAGCTCACTTTCACAGAAGCAGCAACCTATAACTCCCAATTACCAATCCCTAATTTATTTTTTTTTAAAAAAGCCTTTGCTCAGGCAACATACTTTAATTGAATACAGGATTCCTTTTTTCCATTTTCATTTCACTGTCTGTTGATCTAGTTGATCAAATTACTAATTTCTACCCTACTGAAGATGATCTTCAGAAAAATCAGTTTGCCTTTGTTGCATAGTAGAGATATTAAGAAGAATAATAAGAGGAAAGCATATCAAATAAAAATAACTAGGAAAAGAAAGCTCTACCTTTGAACCCAGTCCATCTCATATTCAATGAAATATCTGTCTTATACCTTTTTGACATATAGAAATAATCCCTTTTCACATCATCTCACCTCTCTTTGACAAGACAGTCTCTTTCTTTCTAAATTCTGTCTGAGACAAAACTCTCCTGCTTTGCCACCTACCTTTTAGAAAGGCAAAATCAGGAAGCACTGTCTCAGATGAGCTCACTTCTTGTATCTTTCAGTCAGACTTTTATTAAATGGATACTATACAAACCAACCAAAAAACAAAAATACTCCTGTTACTTCTTTTGCAATAATGCCACAATCTTGAGGAAAATTGAATTTTGGGGGAAGAGAATGGTCCATGCCCTCTTATAAGCATGAGAGGAAGAACAATGACAAAAAAGAAGTCTGTTAATTGTGGTTGTACTGTAGTTATATTAAGAATTGCACAATTAATTTCCTCTTCAAATTAAACTGGTAAACAGTCCTAGATTAAAAACACAAGTTTGCTCTGCTTGTTTTCTTCAGTTATATACAAAGTAATCATAAATTCACTTTGCTATCATTAGTATGTTTTCACTTTGGGGGAGAAATATCTTTTTCCTCACAAGGAATATTCATATTGAGATGGTAAAGACCATGGTCAATGATGTATACAGTTGTAGGGGTGTGATAGCTGCTAAAGTAAGCACCTAGTTTAGTAGACTATTTCCATCAGAAGCCTGAAGCACAATAATTTTTTCTTACTGGGAGGGAGTGTGTCTCTTGAGTGGGACAGAGGCTGAGAGGCAGCCTGCAGCAGGAAATACACTTAACAGGCAGAATCCAGGAGGATCAGACAGCATCTGAAAGGCATTAGAGACGGTGCCCAGAGATAGCAGAGATGTGTGTATTCTTGAGGCATGACTGAAAGATGATAGATGGTGGGTAACCATGGTTTTAAGAGTCCACCGTCACTGGCCACAACAACATTGGCAGTCAACATTTGCAAGGTCTATAATTATGTCAGTGACCAGAGCTAGCCTCCCAGGTTAGGCTGGAACAACAACTAACAAGCTGCCCCTAGCCTCCTTCAGGATTCAAATGATAAAGCCACAGCAATCACAGTGGCGGTGGCAGCAGCAAGAGCACGGCTTTGACCTGCAGTTCTTGCCCATCAAAGGGCTGTGCCCTGTCTGCTCCCACTGACAGGCAGATAAATACAGAGATCTGTTGGCAAGTACATATTTATGTGTAGCTACAGCTCCTTCATCCAGACCTATGGAGGATGCATAACAGCTTCCAGTGGTGTAACATATGCACCCACTAATGGGGTGAGACCCATTACTCACAAATGGGTGAAAAGAAGCCACAATATGCAGGTCTTAACCCTGGTTTGTGGGCAGAAGCCTGTCATTCCGCTGCGGGCCGATAGGTCTCCTATTCAGACAGTCCTTGTTTAATTTCCCAAACACGCTTCCTCTAAATGGTGCGCCACTCTACACTCTGCAGACAGACAGGTTTGATAAGCAGAGCCATCAATTTTACATTCCCTATGCCAACTGCTGGGGAAAATTAGGCTTAGTAAGAACCTGGGATTGACTGATTGGGGAGCCAAAAGAGTTCGTCACTTAGGAGGTATTTTCCACATCAGAACTTGAGATGAAAGCCTCATGGAGGGCTGTCCCTGTTCAAAATGTATGAAATCAAGAGAGTCCATAAATGTGTACTGGTGATCTACTGTGGGGCATATATTATGCTGAAACCAGAAGATAAAGAGAAAAGTAAGCCATGGTCCTGTCTAGAAGGAGCTCTGAGTAGGCAGTCACTCGAATAGCCATAAGATAAAATGGGGCACTTGCCTTAGGAAGGAATCACAGCAATGTGAACACATGACTCTTGGCCAATAAAAAGTTGAATATAGATGTGATATGGTGGTCCGATTGTTACCCTTCAAGAAATGTCAGAACTGTCCAAAGAAAAGGCCAACTGAGTGCATGACTGATAATGATGGCACACAGCAAAAGACAAGTTAATGAGCACTGTTTTTCACAACCAAGTACAAGAATACCCTTGGGGTCTCTGAGACCGTCCAGGAGTAAGACAGAGCTTGGGATGTTCTTGAAATCTCTGCTAGCATATAGTCTCTACCGAGGTTTCCTTTTGGTGTTGATCTGGTTTAAGTGAAGAAGGAAGGGAGAAAATGTAGAAGGGTTCTGTCACTATTTCAGGAGTTAGACAGTGAGAGTTAAGAACTGTATAGTTAAGAACACTCCTCCAGAATCTGTCCTGAGAGGATCAGCACTCTTTGATTTGCTAGATTTCCCACAGAGTCTTGCCTGTCAGGAACTCATAAGTGTGAACCCAAAGGAGTCTGTGTGTCCCCTGAGTTTATTCCCCAAGCAGTCAAACTTCGAGAGCATGTTACATTGTTCAGGAATACAATATAATAAAGCTTCACTGATTAGAGGCTTGAGTAAGCCTGAGGGTCCATTCTCCATACTGACCCTGCCTTATAAGTGGTGATGGACTTCACTAAAATCAAATCAAAAGGCAAAGAGGATCCCACATTTAGGAGATACTTTCCATTTAAAGTTATGGTGGGGCTAGAGTTACAGTTGGTAGGAAAGAGATAGAGAGTGCCGCTAATGTTTCTAGAAATGTCCCTTTTTTTATCTCCACAGTCATGACTGTATTTGAGTTTTGGCTGGTCTGCATCTGAATGATTGCAATTACCTCTCAGCTGGCATCTCGGACTAGTCTCAACCCCCTCAAACCACCCTGCACACTATAGCCAGGTTAACTCTTAAAACACCACTTTCATTATTTTTGCTTGCCTCTCTAAAACGTGTCAATTATTCGGCAAACCCTTACTGAGTTCTAACTGTATGCCAGTTATTGTTCTCAACACCCACATAAAATAAATTTTGGACTCCACCTGCCTTTCCAAATTCATGTCCTAATCTTCACGATCATGGATCTTATTTCCAATTTCATTACTTCCTGTATGCATCAACTTCACTCCCATTGCTGTGCCTTCTTTCAGGTTAGAATTTTTCTTCGTTCTCCCTACTTCTCTGTTATCTGGTATCACGGCACTGCATGCCATCTTCCCTTCTCTCCAAAAGACCCTTTTTCCTTTATCCTTCAATGCCTAGCTTTTACATCCTCAGCTAAAGTTCTCCCTCTGCTATCAAGCCTCCCATATACCATCAGAAACCTCCCTGATGTGAATTCTTGCAGCACTCACTGACTTTCTTTACTGCTCATTTTGGTGCATAATAACAGGCTAGTGATTTCCACCTAATTAGTTTCAGGACCTAATTACTAATCTCTGCAACAAGACTATACAAACTAGAAGCTCCTTGTAAGCAGGTATTGTCTCTGATAATAGTAACACTGATAATAGTAACCCTGTTAACTATTGTGAGAAATACTAATTAAGTTTAGTATCATATTTGTTTCTAAATTTAAATTGTACCTCTTCTTTAAAAATTTTTTTTCTCTCCTTTTTATGAGTCCCTTCCAAAAAAAAGGGACAATGAGAGGAGCAAAATAAATACATCAAAATGTAATGGTGAATGGTGTTTACCAGCTGCAATGATGTTGGATTTTGCTGTTAGTTTCTCTCCCTTTTACATGTGCTATTTACTATTAGATGTATTCTACACTAATTCCAACATTGCTCAATTAAATTTTACATTAATTAAGTTTGTTAGCATCAGCCTAGGGGTGGAGCAGGTATACGGCAACTGAGACCAGGTTCAGGATATCAGGTCTCTGATATTTATCAAGGGACTAAGATAAGGACCATTGTGGAGGCATAACAAATGGTACAACACGTGGTCTGCCAAGGTGGTTGAATGCTGTTTCTTACAGATAGGGCTTGATATCAGCTTTCACTTACTATTGATGTAAGCATATTTTTCTCAAAATATAATAAATATACAAAAGGGTGTGTGAAACACATGATATGAAGATCAAAATCAAGGTTAGAACCAAGGGTATCAGATTAAAATACAAATGGATAATAATCACTTATAATGTTAAAGTTCATATTTCAAATGGGAAGAAGGTATAGGCAGAGGCATAAAGAACACAGTTCTAAGGATAGTGTCAATGGTTCCACAAAGGAAAAGATGAGGCAGATAGGAGGGTAGGCCTACTATAGTGACTGGATATCAGTACTGAGAGTTTCAAATCAGGCAAGAGGAGAAAAATAACTAGCAGAATCTGGATTGGAAGACAGAATAATAACTAGGGTTAGTGAATGCACTGGCCTAGATAAACAATGAGGTTAACATTTAGAACAACAGGTAGCCAGCACTAGGACCTAAGTGAAGATGGTGAAAATAGAACATTCATTCATTCATTCATTCATTTACTGCACATTTATTTATTGAGCTGAAACTATAATGGTGAACCCATCAGTGGATTTGGACTAGATCATGCTTAACAGAATTTATGATTTAGGAAGGTCTTAAGTGATGAGATGAAAACAACTAGAGTAATAGGAGTGAGGACCAGCCACTGCATAATTCTTCATCAAGTACTTGAAACCAGTGTGAAGGCTGAATTTAGTATCAAACCCACCTCATCCAAAGCATGGAGTCCTTATATGTTCTCTGCTTAGGAAGACATTGAAATTAACATATAGGTGAAACGTAAGCCCACAGCTGAGGTAAGCAAGCACTGTTAGGTGGATGAGGTGTGTGCATGTGTGTTTGCGTGTGTGTATGTGTATGCATGCACACACATGTGCAGGAATTTTCCTAACAGGTATTAACCAAGGCTCTATAGTATAGGAAGAAGTGATGAAGAGGAGGGTGACAATGGTGATTATAATAGCAGCTAATGTTTATTGAGTGCTTACTGTATATCAAGTATTGGCTTAATTATTTTACGTTTATTAGATCATTTACTCCACATAGTAATTTTATGATGAAGGTATCATTATCATCCCCATTTTATATATTAAGAGACTAAGGCACAAGAATTTAATAGCTTTCCTAGGGTCATATAGCTAGTAAGTGGCAGAGCCCAGAGAGTCTGCCCTCTTAATCGCTCTGCCATGCTGCCTAAATCCAGGAGAACAATAGGAGAGCTGTACTTCTTCATGACGGAGCTTATCTATGTCTACATAATATCTCTCTTTTTGTTTTACATTCCCATGGATATAAATGATTTGAGGATACTCTTACTAGGGCAGTATCGCTTCTCAGAAATGTGACAATGGCATATTATGTTGCTCAGGAATATAATGAAAATATCATGGTAACAGATGAGAGAGATTCAGCTCTTATAGACTTTACTTTTTAATTATACTATTTAAGCAATAAAGAAATATTGTGATGAAGCAGTAGAACAATAGTCAGGCTAATATGGAAAGTAAAAACTTCAGTCTCAGCCACTAATTGGGGGTTCAGCTATCTACGTCTCCATCCTCCATTCCTCTACAGGGTGATATAATGGTTAGTAAGATCACTGAAAACACATTTACCTTATGAGGAGTCATAAGTTCTATTACTATTGTGGTTTTCTGAACCATGATAATCCTGCTGGGATTTTGTATTTAAGACAGTATGTAGATAGATGATTCCCAAGCCCAGGAAAGAGAGTGACCAAATAAAATGTCAGCCATAATGACTGAATAAGTTTAAACTCCAGTGTCTAATTTTGTAGTGGCCTCTCTGGACAAAGTTGATAGTTGATGTAGGAGCACAAACATTTTCATTAAAAACCAAAGAGAAACATACATAGCTTTGCATCTTTCCTTGTTGGTCTCCTGGAGTCAATTCCAAAGCATCATCTAATAAACACAATTTGACAATTTGCAATTTTATTTAAATTTATTTTCTTCAGAAGATAAACATTCAAGTCAATTATCATGGCTTCCAATTTTCAGCTTGACTGTATCTCAGGACAGAATGGACACTTTAGACGTCTAGGGAATCACTTTTGTGGGGCATTGTATATAATCTGTACCTTACTGGATACTCTTCCAAGACTATCCAGTACTAGTATTTTCACAAGAGATCATGGGTCAAGGCAAAGAGAGGAAAGAATGGGGCAAACACTTACAAGCTGTAAACTCTGATGTACAGGCAAGTTTAAAGGTCCCAACTTTTCTAGCCTCAACATGCTGGAAGACTCTGACCTTAAGCAGAAATAGAGAATGTCTTCAACCAGAAAAACAAGAACACCTATATTCTGAACTTGTCGGGGAGTTTCTGGCCCCTTTTAACATTTGACCTTCAATGAATAATATAACCGCTTTTACCCCTTAGCCTATACCAACTGCAAAGGTGACAGATACCTGTCATATCTTAGGATGGCTTATCACCTCAGCCCCTGGAGTGATTTGAGTATTTATAGACACAAAGATAGAAACATAAAACACATATATATAGGCAGGAGTCCCTCGGAGGTGGCGATTAGGACTAGGCAGTAATTTTAGCTTGAAGTTCCTATGACTTAAATAGCCACTTGAGCTCTGCTCTTGCAGTTTACGATGTCAATAGAAACCCTAAATGAAATTACAGCCTTCAGATACACAGCAGGATATCCTTTCTTTGCCATGCAATGTACACGGCCAGGAGAAATTGCTCTGTATATGGAGTTTCACTAAAGCAGAATTTATCATAAGGCTGCTCTGCTAAAATATCATTATGCTGTTATTCACTGGATAACACATCTAATGACTCGGGGTGCACTTGATAGCCATGTTTCAGTGAACACAGACGCATGCCCTGATGTGAGCTGGGCACTCCAGTGCTTCAAAGCACTATCGATTTCAATTCCACCATAATTTACACCTGGCTTGTTTTGCCAATAGCTTGAACCCATGCTAACACCAGAACATACACATACAAGTATTAGAGAAATCAGAAATGAACTGTATGGCAACATGCATGCAGCAAACTTTCCAGGATTCTGCCTTTATAATCTCCCTTAATGCTAATTAAATATTCTGTACTACTTTCTCTGTTATGCTTGGACATTTCCTCTGTTAGCACTGTCCATGGTTGGCGGTGACAGAAACCTCTTATATTTTTACAAACTGTGGGCGCTTTCAGGGCAGGATCTGGATACTAGTCATCTTGGTTCCTCCACAATCTAGCACAACGGCTGGCACATAATAATTGCTCAGAATAATCTTCTCTAAGACTCCTCTTTCTCTCTCTCTGCCATAAATGTGCTTTACTCCAAGGATCTGCTCCCTTTTGCTTTCTGTCAATAAATTTTCCTTGAGAAAAGTCCACTCTGTAATTTTAACTATTATCCTGAAGCTGACGATTCAGATGATTGCTAAACTTATCTCTATCCCTGACCTATCTCCAGCTTTCCTGACTAAATCCAACAGCCTACCAGGCATCAGTCTGGATAATTCCCCAACATCTCAAAATTAACACATTCAAAAGCAAATTTATCATCTTCCCCCAGCCTACAAAACCCATTCCTCCTCCTCATAGCTTTTCTTGATTAGTTGTATAAGACAGAAACCTGGGAGCAATCCAAAACTCCTCCTTCTCTTGATGCCCAGCCCAAAGGTTATTAAATTGTGTCCATTCTGCCTCTTATCTCTCGAACGTGTCTCTTCTGCCCTATTCCCATAGTCATTGTCCTAGTTCAGAGCTTCATTGTGTTCTGTCTGAACAATTTTAGTTGCCTCCTAATTCATTTTTCTGTCTCTATTCTCCCATTCCTCCAATCTATCCTCCACCATGCTGCCAGAGTGATCTTCTGTAACACAATTTGATCATTAACCTTCTCTACTTAAAACCTTTCAATGGCTCCCCAAATGCCCCAAGATGAAGTTAAAACATCTTTGCGTGGCAGTCAAGGCCCAACATGATTGTTCCCTGCCTACAACTATAGCATCATTTCTCCACACTCCTCTCCTGAACATTAGTGATACTGTTCCCCAACTCTGCTATGCTATTTCCTCTTTAAGTGTCTTCGCCCCTTCTGGTCCTCTTACTGAATGTTCTTCCTCCCTCTGACCATCTGGGAAAATCCTTCAAAGCTCAGAAGGGACTTATTAGCTCCTTTCTGAAGCTTTCCCTGACCCTCTACCGCAAGGTACATTCGGGTAAACATTCACTGTTTTGTGCCTCCGAGGTTCCTTGAGCATCCTCCAGTTAACGATACTTAGCATATGCCATTATCCCTGCTTGCTTCCCTATCTGCCTCTCCACCAACGAGCAACTTGAGGTCATGTCTTTTCATCTCTGTATTGTCAGTGACAAAGCCAAAACCTTCACAACAGCATATAAAGGCCCACGTGCTCAGGCCCCCACTGCCTTCCCTGCTACATCTACCATCCCCCTGCTTGCTCACTCTGATCCTGCACACAGACTTCCTTGTTACCCCTCAGACTTGCCTGATATAACTCCATTTCTGTCCAGGGCCTTGGCACTTGGTAGTTCCAGGCCTTTGTAGTTCCAGTTCTAGCCTTTGCCTAGATATCCACAAAACTTGCTTCTTTACATTTCTCAAATGTTGTCCCCTTAGTGAGGCATTCCGTTTCTACCCAGTTTGAAATTGCAACCTTACTCCTGACACACACACACATATACACACACACTCTCTCTCTCTGTCTCTCTTTCTTATTTCACTTTTCTCCACAGCACTTATCACTACCTAACATACTATATATTTTACACATGTACCTGTTTGTCATCTTTCTCCCCTGCCTAAAAAGTAAGTATTTTGAGAATAGAGACTCCTGTTTGTTTTGTTTACTGTAGTATCCTCAGCCCTTAGAAAAGTGCTAGGTGCATAGTGTGTGCTCCTTAATAAATATTTGTTAATAAATGAATCAAGCTTTAGCTTCTAGAATAATATCTGACACAGAATATGGTTCAAAAATGTCTCCTGCATTAATAAATAAATGAGTGAATGAATGAATGTTAAATCCATGTTTAATGAATTTAATGAAGAGACAGTCTTTGTAATCTGATCCTCATAACAATGTTGGTAAATAAGTCAAATGGGTACTATTATCCTCATTAGACAAATGAAGTAGATGAATAAGGATAGGAGCCTAAGTTAAGGCAATATGGGTAGTTTAAGGTTTGCTACTCTTTTAACTCACTGTTAAAAGGAAGAAACATTTTTCTGCATTCTGTTTATGATGTACGTCTAACATTTATTACACTATTTTGGTTCCTTTTGACTAGGAAGGCAATTAACAGGAGATGCAAGGTGCTAACACTTTTTATTACAATTTATGTCTTTCCTTATTAGGTGCTTTTCATAAAAACAGATCCTTTTCTTTCATTTTCAAAAGTGGATTAGGCACTCATACAATTTTGCCCCTCAGAGTGGGTTGTACATGACTACCCAAGAGGACATCATGCTACAAATCCTGCCAGAATGAACTGGAAGGCGAGTGTGGCATTTGTAGCTTGAGAATGAACAGGTTGTTTGGTGCCAAGTTTGTGCTAATGGAGATGTCCTCTACGTGTTAACACCCAAAGGAGAACATATTCAACAACAAAACATTTCAGTTTTTGGCATGTCTATGGAGAGTTAACTTTCCATTGTTCAAGGGTTAATTATCCGTTATGTGAATCGCTCCTTTTTCTCCCTCTGGCTGCTTACATCTAGGAATTCAGTTTCCTGGAGGATAAATAGGAAAAATAAAAAGAGATGGAAATCAAACTAGTATGTATCATTTATATATATTAGAAGCTCTAGAAAAGAATTCAGTGTAGGAGACAGAATTAGATGTAGTTTGGGGATTGCCAAGTTGATTGACCATTGATTGACAATTGATAACATATAATTAAATTTCACAAAATATTGTGGCTTCTTTTAATTATTGTTTATTAGGGTCAGCTTGTAGTAATATGAAGTTAGTCTCTGGATGTTATTCGTGTCAGCAGGGTACCATTTAGGGTGTTGGAATGGGCCCCTCTCCTCCGACGTGTCCAGAGCACCAAATGTGCCTTAGTGTGCTCCAGCTTACTGACTGAGGAAGCACCAAGAGATCCCACCAATTTCTTTACTTATTCATGAGCAACAGTTGCCCTTGGATATTTTCAGCTATTATTTGCCTAAAACAGGGCATTTAATTAGTGCCTGTTAAGATCGTGGAAATGATTTGGCTGCCTGTCCTCTTGCCCCTCTCTTTATTGTGCTGTCTGTCTGCCCCACCCCTCTCCTGTCTAGTTCACGGGCATTCATAGCTAGTCTTCGTGCCTTTCCACATCTGACAACAGCCTGAGCTCCTTAGGTGCTGAGTTTGAGGAAAGGAAGAACCACTGACTGACTGTAGGCAAGTATTGACAAGCTGGAGGAGCCTTTGGGCAATATGATACATTAGAGGCCAGTCTGGTACTTTCAGACTGCAGGAGCAGACCAACCTGGGTATTTGGCCCCCTCACGAGTCCTGGAAAATGAAGGGAACTACTGCGAGCTCAAGACTCCATGTCCCATCAGAAATCACCTGGGCATTGTGGAGATTAGGAAAGCTACCTTGGCAAATGACTGGAGTTGCTGTCAGCTAGCTGGAAGATCTAATATGGGAGTTTAAGGGATTCAGATATAGAAGAATCTGTTGATTTGTTTTCTGGATGTATTTCTTCCATACGATAAGCAATACGTACTCAATGTCAATGCACTGCCATATAGATATCATCCGTCCATTCATCCATTCATTCACTCATCACATATTCATTGATCCTCCATTCAGATTAAGGCAATTTGACATTGGTTGGAAGGGAGATAAATAAACATAAAATGTAGTACCTTTCCTCTAACCACGTGTAGTTTCATACATACAAAAAAACTTCAGTTCAAAGCAGTACATGATAAGTGTCAAACAAAAGCTACCGAGTTTTAAAATGCAATTAATGTCAGAAGGGGAAGTTCACTTTTAATCTGGGTTATTATGGAAAGCTTCAAAGAAAAGTGTGACTTCACAAGAATATGTCTTGGCTGGTTATCTTGAAAAGGTATTTGGGAAATTATAGTTGCTGATGCTGATATGTAAATACAGCATCAAAGTATTTAATGTACAACTGAGTAGCCGAGAAACTAGAATAAACTGGGTCATTTGTATATAAATTCATTCTTACAAAATAAAGTGAATCATTAAATATATTCTCAATTTTCAGATAATTAAGAGCAATTTAATTTCTTTCTACTTAATTTTAAACTACTTTATACATATAGCAATTAATATTTTGAAGTTGCACATAAATAGAATTTAGGCTCATAATCTAACATGTATGTTCAATGAAGGATAATTACCAATCTTATCAGCTAACCAAATCTTATCTTTTGTAGATATTGTTCATAAATATTTGTGCAAAATTTCTGTGTTGTCAGTGTGATAAAATGTCAACTACATTTCACCTATGGTTGATTTGCAAGACGTCTGATTGAATTCAAAGGCAAGTAAGCCTAGCTAGGATTTGGTTATATTTTTAATAGTTGAATATAGGTATGTGATTATGCATAAGATAACATACATATACAATCACATGATATAATGAATCAACGCCTTCGTCCTAATGTTTAAAGATATGTATCTTTTGAAAGGAAATCACATAAATATCAAAAAGCATTTGTATATAAATACGAAAGAATAATTTCTTACTGGGGCAATAATAATTCTGTTATTTAGCAATGTCATTTGTGTCTCTTTGTGACTGCCTATTTAAATAAATATAACATAGGAAGTGCTTACAGCAAAAATGCACGTGCAAGATAATATACATTTTATAACGTGCATCCTCTGAAATGAAATAAAAATTTGGGGGATCAGCACTGGAAAACTGAATTATTGATAGTACACTGTGAAGGTTTATAACATAGGTTTTGAAAAGATCAGGTAACCATTTACAACCATTTAAATGGAAAAAAATACATCATTATCTTGCCTTTTTGTCAAAGGTGTACTGATCAAATTCTGACTTAAATACTCCAACTTAGCCATAGAATTCTTTCTTCCACAGCCATGTGGGACTCCAGATCTTGGCAACAATGAGGAAAATTTCTCTGTCAGGTTATATTTTTTAAATGTCATCTCTTGGGATATACTCTTAGATATTTGTGTTTACCTGTTTTCTGCTTAAAGATGCTCATAAAATTTCATGTACAGGCTACGGGATTTCAATAATAAAATATTTTCTAAGTATTAGATATACAGCTTGCCCTCAGTGCAGTCCTAATAGACATCATCCCTACCAGAGACTAACAGACAATTCTCCCAGCAGTCTGTGCTGCCTAAGTGTTAACTGAGGAAGGCACAACCTAACATAGGTCTTGGTGGTAATGGGGTAAAACTAGTTACATTTTTTATATCAAACTTAAAAAAAAATTTAACACTATTTTCCCTTTCAACTTCTTTCTTTAGAAAAAAAGAATTAATGGGAAATCCCCAAGAAACATTACACATACAAGTAGTATGGTCATAACTAACATGGCCTAACTGAAATAGGCAAGTTTTCCATTATATACCATTAAACTTTCAGCACACTGGTCCTAATAAAACTCTGGGACTGCTTCCTATCACAATGACAGCTCAGGAATTTGATGTGCCTCACAAACTACAGGAATTGTGAAAGGAAGCTGACTCTTTGTTCTAGAAGTCACTGACAGACCCTGATGAGGCTGTAGCAGGAGTCAGTGTCTGTAGGGACCACAGGAATAAACGAGCATGCGTGAGTTCAATGGTTAAGAATCTGAATCGCCCAGAGCAGCAAACAAAATTCCAAAGCCAAGTATCACTGTAATATGCCGGATGACTGTACCAGCTTGGACAAGAGTACACACAACAGGCACACACAATACACATCTGGTTAAATGTAAAATCAACTATTGCTAAAGCATTTTCAACTTTTAGGAGGAATCTACTGGCAATGTGTTAATAGCAAGGAAAACTAAAACAATAAAATAGCATCTCTTTCCAAATATTTAAGAACATCGAGTAAGTGCCCCTTAGGCTGGGTTGTGGTTCTTGGAAGTTTTAGCCTATGAGAACCATATTGGGGACATCAAAGACTCCTCCCTCTCTCCAAAGAGCAATTCACTTCAGATGCTGCCACACAATCAAATGCTTTTATGGCCACCATGTTTTTTTGTTTTCTGTTTTTTCCACTCTTAATATTTTGGAACATGCTGGATTCTTGAAATTGGAAAGAAGACAAGAAAACACAGTAAGATCAAATACCTCTGAAAGAGCAACTAAGTAGGGACCTGACGGTAAAAGACAAATACACATTCCAACTGAAACTCCACTTCCAGGGACAGTGTGAATTATTAACAAGGACACGGAAGGCATGTATTGGAACCAAAAGCTGGTCTGTTGACTCCTCTGCTAGTCTCATATCAGACAGCATGCAACCACCCCCATTTCATTCCTTCGACAACTTCCCAGAGCACACTCAATCAGAATCTCTTATATTGAGGACAATACTATATTTGGGTTTAATACTGTGAGGACAGTCATCTAGTTTTCCTATGTCACAATGATAAATTTCCCTGGAACCAAATAAGGATTCTCCTTGCATTCTTCTGTTTGATATCATGAATGCAGAAGAATAAAGAAGAGGGTATGACAAATAATATTTTCCAAAGGTCGGGTGGAGGGAGTTTCCCTAACATTTAAAAACAGCCAGTTCTTAGCAAAGTGATCTTTAGAAGAACAGTATTAACAATATTCTTCTGCTATGCATCCACTTCTTTTTCTTGCTTAGCTGGGTACGTTATGTATTCTGAGCATAATGTAAATGTGCAGAAGAGAGATGCATGAAAAGTTGGTAGAGAGAAACTCCAAACAAACCATGAATCCCACTTTCACTTCCCCCTCCTACCACCCCAACTACTACCTCCCAGCTGCACTCACTCACCTATCTCCCTCCTCCCACAGGCATGTTTGCCAGGCCTGCCAAGGCTGACATCCATCGGTGGCAGCATGAAACCTAAGCCTGCAGGCTCCTCCTGAGCACAGACTCAAGGCTCAGCCATTGTCCATAGAGTGCTCTCAGCTGTGCACAGTAAAATCTTCATCAGGCCGTTGGATTGTTTGGTAGCTTTTTAAAAAAACTACATTCCTTTTTTCCTTTTTAAAAACACTCGTTATTTCCTGACCGCCTCAGAGACACCAAGAACAGAATCCTTGACACATCAAATTCTGGAACCTCACCACTCACCAGGACTATGGCTCCTGATCCAAGGAGTATCGACTGAGAATCACCACAGTCTCTTGAGAGTGTCCAGGCCTGGCTGCTAAGCTCCCTGCTCTGATTAGTTTGTCAAGTTCACAGTGTTCCAGAGTGCTGAAGCACAGAAATTAGGGAGGGGAGGTGGAAGGAAAATCACTGGAGCCTCTTACGATCTAACTTCTACTAACTGAGAGGAAATGTCTTATAAATAAACAACAGCAAGAGAAACAAAAAAAAACAAAAAAAAAGCCCATCCCGTCCTGCCAGAGGAATGTTCATTATTGTCTCCCGACGGAAAACTTTACACCACACCAGAATGCAGCCATGTCTCCTGAAACTACCTCCCTCAAAACAGAAAGAAAAAGAGAATCAGAAAGAAAAGGAGAACAAAAAAAGATTTTTTTTCATTTCCTTGAATTCTGTTGGGAAGTTCATGTCAGTTCCCAGTAGACAAACTAAGCAGTTTCAACAGTGTCACCGTTCTAGGATTTCTTGTGGAGGCTGCTTATTAGCAAAATTTCATTTCTGCCCAGATCATTGCTGTGCCATCCAGACATTTTCAGAAGGGAAGTTCAGGGAAGGGGTGGGGGGAGGGTGCGATTGTGGAGGAGAGGAAGGAGAGGACAAAGGAACATTCCTGATGAACCGGAATGCCCTAGACACGGCCATGAAAAAGCCAGCTCCACCCGCCACCCCACTACTGCTTGTTGAGGACTTGGTGATGCAGTGTGTTTAATCTACTTACTCTTTCTGCTCGGGAGGCTGAGGTTCCTACATTTCCAGCTCATGCTGGACTGTACCGTAAGCAACAAGTGAAATGAGTTCAGTGATCTCATTCTAGTCCTTCGACTCCTGTCCACATCGCTAAGCGACTGCACAGCTTGGCACAGGCCAGGATGAGTCAGCAGTCTCTGGTCATGAGAGGCCAGGCCTGGAATAGCAGGGGGGGTTTAGGTCAGAAGCAAAATGAAGCAGAAAGGCAGTCTAGATGGCAGGGCTCAGCTCCGCAATTCACGGAGATACTGCAGGTCAAAATGAAAGAACCTCATCAGCTCTGGGGTGAAGATTGTACAAAAAGGAGCAGCAAGGGAAAAACTTAGAACAGCTGCCTACCAAACATAGCAAGAACAAATTAGAGTACCACAGACAGAAAAAGAGGGCACGGGTAGAGGCCTGGAGGAGAAAAGATGCTCATTAAGATCTCTGGAATACCTTTTTTTCCATGTGCTCCTGAACTTGATTTAGGAAACAGTGGTTACCTATACACTATCCTGGTATTTAGGTATTGCTTTCCCAGTCTGGTAAGTAGCAAAACAAACAAAAGAAAAGCACTGCAGTAAAATAAAAAGAGGAAGCCTCATGTTCCATAAAATAATGTAATTATAAGTAAAAGCCTAATATCTCAAAGATGTGCATTTGGGTCAATAGTATCCTTGTATAGCCTGTAAAATCTGGTCACAAAATGGTTAAAGAGAAGCACTCCTTAAATTAAGCTTGGATGGCAGTAGAGAAGAACTAAGAGAAAAGAAAGACATAAGTTCAATGATGGAACACAAGGGAAATATGAAATTGTGTCTATATTTCTACCCAGTGGGGTCAGCATAGACCTCCAACAGCAAGTGACACTTCTAGTCAACAGGACTTTCAAACACCTCTTCCTGTGCAGTAGTGCTGTCATAAGCAAGAGGAGAGGGAAAAGAAAAACAGCCAGAGGAAAAAAATCAGGTTCAACCTGAAAAATAAATCAGTAATAAACATTTTGTTTTGGAAGAGGCAAATCACCTGAATGAGCCAATGGATAAAGAAAAGACTTAGTGTATGAAACAAACTTAGAGGAGCCATTTCTAGACAAGGAAACTGAGGTGGGGACAGAATTATGAGCAAATAGTGGTGATGGCCCCAAAATAAGGAAGAAAGCAACTTCAAAAGTCAGATGGGATGCAGCAAGAATGGCAGGGAAAAGAGAATACCATCAACAGAGCTGGGAAATGCTAGTAAAATATTTCTTTACAGGGCTTTGAACAGGACTAATAAGGGCCCACCATATATTTCTAATTGTTATCCCTTAAGGACATACAGATGTGTAAGATGTGTAAAAAATGTAAATTTTATTTAGTTTTCATTCCAGAGGTCATTAAATCATCTCAACATGTCTTTGATAAACGCTTAACCTTGAGCAAATAAACTTTCTAGCCTCAGTTTTCTTTTCTTTGAAATGGAATATTATTACCTTGAATTATTGTAAGGACAGAATCAGCGTTTGTCAGTCCTTATCACAGTAGTATCTATCACAGGTTGAACACTCAGTAAAGTGTTATTGTTTATATTTGATTATCATATCATTTTCCTAAGTGCCAGTGAAAGAATCATTCCCAGTGCCGTTGCACTGTATTGAGTGGAACCAATACGAAGACTCCAGTAAAATCAGTCGAGTAACATTCCTCAGAGGATGTTGCCTTAAAAAGCTTGTTTCTATCTGGATACGTTAAACATTATGCTTGAACCCAGAGGACGTTAAAAATCTATTATGTTAAAATCTTGATTTGGGGTATCTATGTTGTCAAAGCAGCTTGGAGCTTAATAGTATTCAGTAACTAGAGACCTAAAAAAGAAAAGAGGGATTTTTAGAAGCTTCTCCAAAAGCAACAGGATAAAAGTGCTATCGGCCTTGACCGCATGATGAGGGTTTTTTACCAAAGGGAAAACTTAGTCCAGTTGATCATCCCAGTCTAATTGATTAATTGTGGGTCTGACCATCTGGCTGATGAATGCTGACACCCAGCAGTGATTACTGTGAAACACAAATCCGGATGTGCTCTCCCTGATGCCTCCCACAATAATGGCAACGCTGAACTTAAGGTTAGTTTTTTCAGGCCTCTTGGCTCAGTCTCTTCATGGAACAGCAGTTGTGGCAGGGAATATTTTACTAGACCTGGTCAAGCATTATCTTCTCTTATTTCAGTTACCCACTCCTTTCCAACTCCACGCCTACCTGCTCCTGAGCCCTCTCTTGTATATAATCACTTTTCATGCAAAGCATTCCATCTGTAGTTTTCATCATACTGTCTGATTCTCTCATTTCCGGTTGCTCTATTCTGAAAAATATTCGATTGGTCTAAAAGACCTGTACTGCTATATCACAGGGAATCCTACTGAAACATTTTTATCGTATCTTCTTTGCAACTGGTTAACTTCAAATTATCCTGTGCTTCCAAATAAAGAAAATTATTTCACCAAACTCATGAATCTGATTATAAGGCCCACATATGGCTCAAGTTCTTCATGAGGTTAATAGAATACAAGGGTTAACAGAAGATAATTTTTGCATCTTAAACCTACATCTGATCCTTAGTTAGGGTGTCCGTTGGAGAAGATTCTCCCCACAAGGACTCTGGAGCACATTTCACTGCTAGAGAAAAAAGTCAGGCTCACATAAATAACAGGAATCAATAGCAATGCCACCCACAAACCAATCAAGATAACCTGTACATGGGAGAATTCTCTAACCAAATCCAATTTGAATGCATATATATAAACCCTGGAGAATTACAACCAAATTATTTTATTATTGTGGGGAGGCACAGGGGAGTAAACTGACATAAAATGTCTTGCAGAAAGTTGGCCAAAGAGTCACAATGAAGGAGAATCATCCATTTCCCCTCTCCTTTTCCCAGACTGACTTCCATCTCAGAATTCATCATTTTTCTTGCTCCCCACAGATGCTGAATTCTTCTATGTTCCAGGCTGGGTTAGTGTTAATTTTCGGTAGAGAATGGCAGTAGCATGCTGAACTACAGAGTTCCAGACTGGGAGTTGGGAAATGTTTTTGGCCTGACTGTCAGTAAACAACTATGTGTCTAGGGCAAGTCAAGTCCCTTAACTCCCCATGTCTCAGTGTCTTCATTGAAAAATGATAGGGTTGGACTGCCTGAACTCCATAGTCTCTGCCAACACTAAGATTCTATGGTTCTATAGCTCATTTCCTTTTTCTCTCTGGCACCAACCGCTCAACAACTCTGCTTATAGTCATTTCTCTGCTCTCAGTTACTGATGGAAAAATATCGCCTTCATTTACTACCCGGTATTTGTAACCTTTCTCTCTTTTTTTGATGCTAGATATTTTGAGTCGTAAACATGAACGTATCCAGATAGATGCTTTAAATTTGAAAGCATTTAAGGAGAATAGCTTTCCCATGTAGAAACATTTAGTGCAGCTCGGCATGGAGGAAGCCAGGCATCCAAAAGTGGAGCAAAGGGGCCAATTCACAAATGAGAGGAAGCCTTTCATAATAAGAGTCTCCAGACTCTTCAATTTAGATAAAGCTACCAAATTCCAACTACTTTTCCAATCAATCCCAGACACCCTCACAGACACTTAGGACTATAAATTTGAGGACCAGCACTGGCAGTGATGCAGTTCTTATTTCACCTCCACCATGTATTGCCAAGTAGGATTTAGGATGGCATAGTAATAAGAGCCAAGAGGACAATCTGTCATTTATTTTCCTCCAAACTTTTCAAAATTTCCCATTTGGGCTCTGTTTCCCAGTTTTAATTTGGTAACTGCCATTTTTCAGCATTTCTTTTAACAGGTTACTAATAATTTCTGATACAGGATCTCATATTTCATTTTGTGCTGCTAGAACTGCTGTTAATATTTCATCTGTCTTCAATTCAGCTCTGAATAAAGACTGCTGGGTTTTTAATACACGGTTAACACTTTGGTTCTGGGGATTTGATCACCAGTGTTCACCCAGTTTGTCCATATCTTGTTAGGTAAGAGTAGTAGATTATCTCAGAAATATCTCAGGGTGTGTGCTTAAACATTCTAGGGTTACATTACAGTTTCTTTTTCTGGGTATTTGATGAAAACAACACAAACAAGTGTTCTGTGTTTGTTTTCCCAGGTAGCTTGCTATTTACTTCAGTACGAGTGTTCTGGAAGCAGAGAGCAATGGTTTAGAGCCAGGGCTCACAGGCAGATCTAAGTTCAAATTCTGGCTCTGAAATGTTACTACACATACCATGTTAGGCCAGTTCTTTAACCTTCCTGAACCTCTATTTTTCTACTTGTAAATAGGGATAATAACGGTATCTACCTCTATTGCTATGAGTTCTCAAAAAATGATGGGTATCATTATTTCCCTAGCATTAATAATCTACATATTCACATTACAGTGTTATTATTTTGCAACATCTTTTCAAGGCTAACAAATTACTTTTGAGTCCAGCCTTTTGTTGTTTGCCTTATTATAGTTTACATTAAAAAAAAACTCTCAGTGAAATCAAGTAAAATATTTTAAAATTGGGTCCTTAAAACCATACGTACAGTTAAAAATAGTATATAGCATCATATTCTTATGTCACTTTTCAATCTAGCATCAAATTCTCAAAACTCTTTGTTCATCTAATAGCCAGGCCTGGATAAGGCACATCATACTAATGCTAAACCATTCCATAAAGAGATGATTGATTTCCCCCTACTCCCAAACAATACAGATTATTTCAATATTCTTTGGTCATGTATCAGTCAGGGTCCATCAGGAGAGAGAAACCACACAGCAATTTGAATAGGAAAAATTTAATATAAAGAATTATTAACTATAACAGGGGATTGGAGTAATGAGGGAGTAACTAATAAGAAGAGGATTGTGAATTATATAAGAATAAGCAAATATAAGGAGCAACCACAACTTCTAGGGCTGATAGAGAGTGCCCAAGGAAGAGTCCCTTACACCTCTAGACTGGGATCTAGTCCTTGTTGGACAAGGCATAGCCAGTGAATGAATGAATGGCAAAGAAGTTGCTGGAGAGCTGTCAGTAAAACTTGCCGGAAAACTATACTCTAGGGTGCCAGGGAAGCTGTTCACAGGGAGGCTGTCTCATTTGAGGCACACTACTACATAAACCACCCGATGTGTGTATGTGTGCATGTGTGTGCTTGCATGTGTGTTGGGTGCTGGACGTAGCCCCTGGCTGCTGGGCACTGGAGAAGCTACCTGTGCTTCAGCTGCTGGGCACCGGGGCAGCTGTGTGTGCTGCAGGAGCCAGGCCTTAGAGAACCATGCGCACGGCAGGAGCCTGCCAAAAAATACACGGGGGCCAGGAAGGAGAACCTCTTTCTCCTATAATGTCTGTCTGATTCCTCACTGACAAAGCACACTCACACAGTTAGGAAAGGAAAAATATTTAAAGGACCCAGATACATTTTTGTAGAGCAGGCAAGGAAGGGTAAATTTGGATCTGAGAGGCAGTATATTGATAACTGGTAGAGTTATTTCCTTACACACTTTAGGAAATAACTCACTTTGGAGATTACATTCCAGTGTTCTCTTACTTACTATACTACTTACTAGGCCTGCTGTTTACCTTTAGTAATATACTGACTTTCTGCATAATGAAATAAATATTGTCAGAATTAAGGAAAATAATATTCTATTAAATAAAAGTGGCAATACTTGTATTTGTATAATGACCTTTTTTCCTCCACAAATGCTGCCCATATATGTTTTAATTGTTTATAATTAACAGATTAGGAAAAATGTAAAGAAATACTAAACTATTGACCTAAATTTACGCATTAGTGATCCCAGTCCAGAATTTCAACTAAGTGGGTAATCAGGAGAGTCACTGAAAACAACCCACAGCTTCAAGAGTGGTAAAGATGACCTCAACTACTATTTTTCCTTTCTCTCTCCTTTTCTTTTTGTTGACTCTAGAACCCATATTTGCTGTTCCATGACTCATTTTGGGGGAGGCTGTTAACTATGAGTTGCTATTTTTCAGAAAAATGTCACATATTTAGCAGGAAATTTTTCCTATGATTCTTGTCCTATATTGTTCTACCTTCAATATTAAATAGAAAAGCATAAGTAAATGACCAGTTTAATGCATTCCTCAAGGTATACAGTGATCACTGTCAGAAATAACTTTACATACAGATGGGGAGGTATACTCAAATACCTCCACTGTTTTCACCTAATTCCTTAAGAAGGGGACAGAACCTTTTATTCTATAACTAGAGGTAGGGTTTAAAAACACAAACACTTGACATTAGAAAGCATTGTGGTGGTGAGAGGCTGAGAGCACAGAAAGCAACTGGGTGAGAAGAGGGTCCTGTGGAGGGAAGACTGTCTCAAGACTAAGGCCACAAAACACCCATCTCACCCATTCACCTGTTTTTACTGATGCCTGGCTATAGCAATGCTATCTGTTCCCACTATTATGGGAAGGATCTACTTGTTTCCTTCAGTTGTGCTTTCTGAAAACCAGTGGTATTATCAAGCAAAACAAGCCCTGTTGGGCTGTCTCACGATCACACTGTAGGCAGTGCTGGCAGCTGCAGGTGGTTGTCTTTAGGATTTTCTTTTGTTTGTGTTGTGTGTGAAGACTGAGGATAAACCTAATGACACTGCATACATTGGATCCCCACCTCCCCAGCAAACACATATGCACACCTCTCCCCTGCAATTCCTGAGTCCAAAAGTAGATGATGACAAAGAAGAACTGTAAGTCCATGTGAATCAGGCAGGCAAGTCCATTTTATTTGAGCTTGTCCTTCTGTTCAGCTGGCTTTTCTGCTCTGACCCACTATACTTACCCTGTCGGCTGCTCTTACTAGCAACATGCCTTTTTAATCAGCCTTCCTGGGGTCTGCATTTGATTACAGCATTTGTGTTCTATTTTGATTCTTTTGTACTATGCCCTGTGGTGTTAGCTTGAAAGGTGTTATTTATAAAATGAAACTCTATTGTATTGCCACTTGGATTCAAAGAGTACATATAATATTAATGCAGAATGTATTTAATACCTTGAATCTATTAAATCAATTTCTTCATGAGAACACAGAATGGGAGGGAGGCAAGTGGGTTGGTAACCCAGGTAATAAGACTTCAGAATCACCTGCACTTTCCTTCACAAGCATTCATGAAAGCTGGCATGAGAATCTTTCTCTTAACGTCAGGGTTTCCAGAAGGAAGAGACTACCTTTCCTCAGCCAGATCAGTGCAGTGTGCACCTGTTTAAACATTCAATCATGAAAACCAAACATTTTCCTAGGCCTCAGATGCAAATTTTTGACTAAGGAAACCATGAGATGAAACACGGATATGACTTTTTTACTACCTAGGAAGATTTAGGTAAAGAAGGAAACCTAATCACCTGTTTCCAAGGAGCTGCTTTCAGGATTTGTAAAAAGAAGTAGATTCATTATGTTCCTAACTCCCCTCAAAAGAAGGCTAGGAAAACTCTAGTGATGCTAAGAACTGAGGCAGAGTTTCCAGGGTGGCATGTTCAGAATGATGTTCTCGCCTAGCCAAAGCACAGGTTTCTTAATGGCTGCTGGGCCTATAGTCAAATGTTTATGGATCAGATTGACGAAGGAGTCCCCAAATTTTCTTCACTTCTAGTTTTAGTGCAAACTGAAGACTGGAACATTATATCAATATATCACAACTTGCTTGTCACGTCTGTTGCTGTACACATTCCATTCTTCCACTATAACCCTTTTTTTCCTGGCGATACATCTGAAATCATCAATGGCTGCTCTTCAGATAAAGAATAAGGAAGGATCAGGTGTGGAAGACAGTTTAGCAATCAGGCTCTGCAGAACTTGCTAAAAGAAACTGTCGCTCACAGGGGAAGCTGGCTATGCAGTCCTGGAGTGAGGGTTCCTAGAATTTCACCTGTTCTCACTCACTTGCTCATTGTATAACTCCAGGAAATTTAGGGTCCAGTTTTCTAATCACTAAAATTTGCATAACTATATTTACACCTTTCTACTTGCATTGGACTTCCTTAGGGATGAATGAGATAATGGTCTGGAATACTCTAAATTCTCTGCAATGAAGGTGGGATACAACTGCACAATATTATTAAAATGATAGTTCAGATCCCTTTTTTTTTTTTTGTTTCTCCAAATCCAGATACTAAAAACTAACAAATGAATGAATTTCCTCCCCTTTGGGAATGAATCATATGCCCTCATTCATAAATGACATCCCAAACATGAGGAGCCAGGATGTGTTGGGAAATATACATCCCAATCTTGAATGCATCCAGTTGTAAACTCCTTGCATGAAAAAATCACATTATTTATCTCTGTATCCATCTAGATCCTACCATATTGATTTGCATCCTGTAAGTATTTCATTAATATTTGTTGAATTGTTCTGAAAAACGAGATCATACAATTCCAGAGCTGAAAGTTGCTGGAGATCATGTGAGTCCAGTTACCTCATTTTGCAGATGAGAAAACTGATGCCCAGATAAATTAAGTGACTTCTCCAAGTGCAATATTAATAATGTTACAGGTCTTCGAAAGAGTTAAAGATCTGTCACTGGAAATATATAACTCAATCAATTAAAACAAAATGAATGTTCTTTTGTCAAAATAAAAGTACTCTTCAGCTCAAATAATCTGAAGTATTCTAATCTAACCAAGGAGGTTGAAGCCTAAAGCAATAAGTAAACTTCACTAAATGGCTATAGACCATACGTGTGCTAGAAATGCCGTTACTAAGGTTGTACATTTTAATACCATGCCTATCCCCCACTCCATTGGTATATTTTTTCAGGTAAAGTTAAGGTTGTGAAAACAAAAAGGAATTGCAAATCCTTAAAATTATGTAGGATTCATGGAGGTACAATTCAAAAATGAAATTACTTTCATTTATTATTTCAGTTTACTATGTAGCCATATTGTAGATGGTAAACCAAATTTAAATTCCAGGGTTCGGGAAACAAAATAGGACAAGACACTTTATCCTTTGTTAAATAGAAAGTGATCAGGACTATGAGAAAGATAATTTCCCTTCAGTGGAAGTTACTCATGTGGTATTTGCAGAATCAAGTTTGTTTGACTCTTGGCCTGAGTTGTCTGGTTAAATCAGTACCATGACAATAAAAGCCAGTCAAACTATCCTTTTGACCAACTTGAATTTTTTTGAACAGTATTAAATTTCTTTTTCTTTGCTTAAATCAATCACGATATTTAAATTCTTGATTAGAATGCAAACAATTTGTAGTCAGGTATTTTAATGATCTCCTAAAAACTGCAGCAGATTGACTGGCATAGGACAGGAACTGAATAAAAGTAAAATGTCAATTACTGTAGAGTAGGAATCTAGGAATCTCCAGCGAACTACTTCTCATTTTTCCAAAGCTCCTTTCACAGTGGAAACCCCTGAAGGTCACAGAGAACAGAACTTGGAGAAAAGGGGGACAAGTGACAGCAACAGACTCTAGGCTTCCAATAGTTGGAGGGCCTGTTGGAGACTATCATTTGTATATTACCAAAACTTTACTCCAGAAATATAATCAGGTTTTCACAGATCAAGTTCAAATTATTAACTTGATATTTCAGCCTCCACTTCTTGCTTCACCTTGCTTAGGCATCCCAGGTTCCAGTACTACCCAACAAGTATTCTAGAGTGTAGCCAGACTATATTAGTGTTTCCCTTTATCTTGGTATTGCCAAGTGAGTCCTAAATTTTAAATTTTGTATTCTATTATCTCCATGATTTATTAAATCATGTCTGGACTTCTGTGTTGGAATATTATATATTCATTTACTATGATTCAATAAGCATCTACTATGTGTGAGACACTAGGAAAATAAATAGGAATAAGCCTTACTTCCTACCTTCAAAGAATTGAGGAATTCACAATGCAGTGTCTACTTCCCATATATAGCACATATGTTCCTGACTTTAAGCTTTTGTTCTTCCCTTAGCTGGAGTGTCCTATTGTCATTCTTTTATCAGTCTGATTCCTTTAGTTATCTTGTAGTCCAGCTTATGTTCTATCACAGCCGTAAATCATTTTCCAGTTTTTGTAGTCCACATTAATTTTCTTTCTTCTTTTTTTCTTTTTTTTGGCTAGTACAGCTGGAATAGACACTATTGCCTACACAATATCTATTCCCCTATTTCTTCCTACCTACCGACTCCTATTTTGTTCAGAGTGGCAATGTGCTTAGTCCTGAATGATGAGTTATAATATTTCTAAGCCAATTATGACAAATCTGTTCCCTGATTTCTTTGCCTCCCTAGCAACCAAGGGTGGCCTTGGGACCCAGTCCTAGTCAATAAGATCTATGTGGCAATCTGCTTGAGAAGCTGGTTTCTCAGAAAGCTTTTTCGTTTCTGATAGAGGTAAAAAGTGATCCTTCTGCTTCCCTCTTCTTCCTTTGAATATGGACATTATACTTCCAGCTGCAGCAACTATTTTGTGAACATAAGGCAACAAGCCCAAAAAGAAAGCAAAGATAAACCCAGAGATGTTGGCCCTGAGTTTATCACACACCAGCAGCTCTCTAGCTCTGGACTTGTTACGTAAGAAGCACAAACCCCTATTTGTTTAAGCCACTCAAGTCAGAATTTCTGCTACTGAACGCATTTCTAACCAAGAAATAATTTTCATAAGTTGAGTTATCCAAACTGCTCTTCCTAACTAGATGGTAGACACCGGTCACATTCTTGGTATTTAATAAATATTCATTTGCCTCATATCTTGATTATATATACTATACTAGACGTTCAATAAATGTAATGAAATGCTCACTCTGAAAACAAGGGGGAAATTTCTTTTAAGAAAAGAGGATTAAACCAGGTCAAAACAGAAAAACTTGAGTATAAAATAAGAAGTTTTATGACAAGAATTTGTTACAACCTAGTCCAGTTATTAATACAATAAAAACAAACTTGTAAAATTTTCTAAAATTAGTAGAAATATATTTTAAGTAAGAAATAAGACATTAGACTAAGCCCCAAAGGCATGGATGTTTTAAAGAAGAGATGGTATAAATAAGATTTCTATTAAACATAGAGAAAACAATGCAATGCAGTTCTGGCTCTGTTAAAACTAAGTGAGGAGACGACACGCGTTAAATATCACTAACGACAAGGCATTTTCTCTACCCCTCAGGTAGCACGGCTGTGACTCACCCAAATGCTCCACACTCCTTAGCATGCTAATTAGCTTCCAAAACCTTTCACCTGACGTTTGGACCCACGAGTAAGGAAACTATTACAGTATAGCATTTGCTTTTGGAGAAAAGGCTACATAAGTTAGGACAGAAGCTATTTTCAAGTCTTCCAAATACTACAAATAATGGGGAACTGTTGAAGAGAGAAATAAGTAGCTTTGGGTCGTTTTAGGTTAGTGACCTTAAATTTAAGGTATGATTTAATCAGAAGCCAGAGTAATCACAGCAGGAGGTGGGGAAAAAGACTCAGAGCTGCCTGGATTTGGGGAGGACTTTGGTGGCAGCTTTCAGCTCGAGCTAAAGCTGCAGGATTCTGTCAGAGGCTCCACAAACACAGGGCTGCATTATGTAATGCATCTTGTATTCCTTTGTGAACTATTCCACAACTAAGTTTCATTAGTTTCCCCTCTCTAGACATTTTACCACTTCCAGGCTGCAACCTGTCCAGAAGGGAAACTTTCTACCTCAAATAAAAGTTTAAGTTGCAAGAAAACTGACATTTTTCCAGGAACTAAATCAAATTAATTTGAACTTTATACAGACTAGGAAAATACTTCTTAAGCTAGGTGGACCAAAGTAATCTCATTTGAAGAATTTCCAGATAATTCAGCAATAGTTTGAAATAGTTATCAAACTTTCTCTCGAGCTGTCATTTTCTGGTTATGTTATTCTGTGTTAAGTGTACCACTCTCAGAGGGTCACCGTTCAATATAGCACTTTATAGGCAAAATTGGAAGACAGCATGTTGCATGGATAGTACTTAGCAATACATTCTCATAAATAGTATCTTTGTTTTTCAAAACAAAATTTATTTTTGTGCCTGTCATGAGGGTATTCTAAGGTGAAACACAGTCCTACATTATCAAATTTAGTTTTGGTATATAAAAATCTATCTTTTAGCAGTTTAATTATTTTTATCAATTACTAACATGATATTACATAATATTAATTTTGATCAGCTGTAAAAATAATTTAACTGTTGGACAGATTTTTCCCTCTTAACATTTCAAATGTTGGTTTAACGCCTGTCAATTAGACCCCTATGAAAGTGACTAAGGTTTACTGGGGAATACTGCACAGAACATGTCTGTTTGAGTTTCTGGGTTGTACACAGTCAAAGTTTAGATGGGAACCCCCAAAGACCAAGTGGTATAAAAAAAACGTGGAATCTGAATCTCAGCAGGTGGCACTCTTCCTTCTGACTTGGTCTTAAATGGATGCCCCCAGACTGTCATCTCTTGGGCAGAGCACGAGGCTGAAGCATTCAATCGTGCTCATAGTGCTTAAGAACCAACTTCATGGGAACTGGGAATCGGGGAAAGTTACAGGTCAGGTATATGAATTTTGATTCTGCTGGCCTTTTTTCATTCAAAATGCATCACTCTTAAACCCAGAATTACGTCCTATAAGTTGAATGGTCATATTTCCCTATTTACTCAGGATAGTTTCAGTTCCAACTGTTCAGGCACAATTATTAATAGTGGTCACTTTCACTCTGAAAATGGCCCTAGTTTGGATGATAAATTATGGGGTTACCCTACATATAAGCTTTAAAAAAGTTATTTATAACACCATTTACAGTGATAATCATTCTCTTTAGGGCAAGTTAAAATAGTCACTATTGGTCAACTTCTGTAAAGAGAAAGAGATAAACTAAAGCTTTATTACTTTAATCCTAAGGCTTCAACTGGAGAGATCTTGCCATATAAAAGTTTATTTTAAGATAAGAATAATTTTGGAAAATCATATTTCTATGAATTATTTAGGTTTTTTAATCTTAGATAGTACTGGGGTTTTTTTTAGCCCTATTTCATACAAGAAGGTGTATCTGCCCCTAAATTTTGTTGTAACGAAACAAACACAGTTTATGAAATAAAATTATTTAACTCTTGGATCTGAAGCCTAATTCAACTGTTTGCTCAGTTGGCAAATTCAAATAATCTCTGTGAACATCATTATTATTAACACCTTCTAAACTACCTTTAAGGACATTTTAAAAACCAGAAGTGAAAGAGCTATGTAGTCTGTAAAAAGCTGACATGATTTCAAAATAGTTATTATTATTCATTTTTATAATAAAGACGGCTTTTGGATGGACTGCAGAAAAACTGCAGTAACTAAGACTGAGCACGCATATGGGAACAGGGGTCTTTCTCTAGAATCTCCTTCTTTTACAGCTTCATCACATTCTGGGTGACACCTGTGCATGGACATTCGTGGCCCACAAAGATCTAAGGGGGAAAGACTATGGACCTTGTGCACAGAGGCCTGAAAATGAAAGGCTGAATTTTCAAGTGCACAATTGTGGTCAAAGGTTTTGTTGGTGGTTTCATGAGTTTCTGATATAGATAATCTTTCCTCAAGGGGAAAAGGAAAGGGAGACTTGGGAGCAAGAGGAGCTGGAGTAGAAGGGCTAGTTTGTGGAACAGAACAATTTTCTCTTTGCTCATCACATTTTAAAAAGAGATTCCTTGATCCCTACTGATATACTCCTCTTTCTTCTTCTTGATGATTCTCCTCTTTCGTCTCTGAAATTCTAAATTCTTTGGCCCAGAAAAAAATCTAAGTGTTCAGAGTTAATTCTCTTAGTGTGACATCAAAATTACATGGTAAATGTTTTTCATCTATATGAATGTAATCAAATAATTTTATTTTTTAAAAGGCCTCTGATTTTTTCCCCCAATTTTTAAAGAGACATTTCTTTCTTTTAGTAATTATAGGAAAGTTCTTATAAATTGCCCTTCATTTAAATAATTCAACAGGTAAATACACTAAACGGAGAGTTAATTCTTTAATGTGTGGCATTTTTGTCTGTTTACATTGACTACTGTGAGATTTAGGGCTCTAGTACCTAATGTGAGGCCCAAGAACTTCAGGTTTGTATAAAGTTTTATCAAGCAATTCTCTAATAATTCTGTTTTAAATATGTACTATTTGCAAAGGTGACTGGTGGATAAAAGAGGAGTGAATGGTGAGAACCTGCAGAGGGGAGAGGAATGCCAACAGGACTGTACTTGTGTACGCATGGGCTGAGAAAGAGCACTGGAAATCTTCTCCCCATCACTTAGAGAGAAAAATCTCTCTCACACATTCCACCTATTACAAGTTCATTTGTGTTTAACAAGCCCCTGTTTTAAAATGCAAATCTGCCTTGTGAACCTGTAAACCTCATTCACACCTTACTGTTAATTACTTTTATATTCTAGAATCTGATCAACACTTAACTGATATTGGCAATCTAGGAATGAACAAATAGCTCAGGGTGTAAAAAAGGGAAATATGGGTGGAGTGGGGCTGGAGGTGATAGGGTAAAGATTTCATTTGTGGGCAATAGAGCATACTGATATTTTGCAGTTTTGTCCAGTAGCTCGGAATACCACAAAATGAGAACTGTTCTTGATTGCCAGTGCCTGGCTGAGATCAGAACAGACCTGGAAGCCTGAAAATTTCAGGTTTCAAATATTTAGCCATAGCAAGTTAATTGAGTTTACTCTTTCCTGGAAACCTTTCTAGCTAAGTCTCACTATCTCCCCAAGTTGGCAACCCTGGACACTAAGACTCATGGTTCAGCTTCCCAGGTTTGAAGCTCAACTGATAAATGAATTCCCAAAAAAAAAAAAAAAAAAAAGTGAATGCGGCCCAGTTCTTTTCATTGTCTCACTAGTCATTCGCATTTTTGGAGACTATGGTATGTAATCCTAGAACATACTGTAAGCAGTTTCAGAAGAATATAAGATGATATATTATTTCTATATCTGTTTTAGTAAGTGCCATTCAATCTGATATCAAAAGGTTGCAAAATTTGAATTAGACTTCAGTTGACTTAAACTGCAAGTCTTGGTTAGGCAGGAATTCAGGGAAAAATATTTTATGAACCCTTATAACATTATTAATCACCTCTACTTTTATATGAAAAATAAATATGCTAAAATCTTCATTGTTAAGAAAAGGGGTCATCTTTCCCACCAAAATGGCTAATTTTAGTTTTTATGTGGTTTGATACATTTGTAAACTATTACATGAAAACATATGGTCGGAACATGCTTATTCCTTCATGAGTATTCTTTTGAGGATGCAACATATTCCTTAGCTGTTCCATGTGCTATTTTGTTGTGCTGATGATTTCTTGTTCTAAATATATATATTTTTCTTTTTCCAGCGTTAATGAAACGAATTCTAATAAGGAAAAAAAGAAGCTCTCTGGGCCTCCCTGGTGGCGCAGTGGTTGAGAGTCTGTCTGCCGATGCAAGGGACACGGGTTCATGCCTCGGTCCGGGAAGATCCCACATGCCGTGGAGCGGCTGGGCCCGTGAGCCATGGCCGCTGGGCGTGCGCGTCCGGAGCCTGTGCTCCGCAACGGGAGAGGCCACAACAGGGAGAGGCCCGCGTATCGCAAAAAAAAAAAAAAAAAAAAAAAAGCTCTCTAATGAAAATCTCTTTCTTGCAGATGTGGGCTGGGAAGAGACAGGTCACAGGGGGACAGCAAACATTATGTCACACATTCTTCAATCAATTGATCCCTTAGTGATTTATTCACCTGAATGTATTTTGACAAGCAGTGAAGCAACAGTGGAAAAGGGATTACTTGTGTGGCTAATTTTCATTTACCTATAAGGTACTAGACAAGTTTTTCTTTTTATTTCTTACTAGCTACACACTTTTATGACCCATAAGATCAGTGAACCACCATTTTTAAGCTATGTCACTGATCAGAATCAGTGAAAAGTCCCACAGGTATTAAAACTTCACAAAGCCTGACCTTGGAGTTTTGGTGTATGATTCTCTAGTTGATCTTTGAGTATAATAGTCAACTATTAAATTGGCATGATTGAAGTGCAGGTCTTTCAAATAGAAGGGTATTGTAGAAAAATTGAGAATCCCTCCAACTTTTGAGTTTGATTTCTTACTTTATATTTTGCCCTTACCTTTCCTTATAATACTCCTCCTTTTTTCCCTACGTGTATTTATTCCCATACCTTCCTAATTCTGCTTGACAGAGATACTCTACTGTTTTGGCATATGAAAGAGTCTCTATAAATACTTGTTGAATGCACAAAAAGCCACTTGGACAAATATTTTGAAGTGGAAAAATAGAAAAACATTAAAATAAGCAAATTAACAAATCTACAGCTTTGGGAAAAAATCCATGAAAGTAACAAAATGATTAATAATTTTAAGTGTATTTAGGAAGGATGAAGCCTAGAAGGTTAGAAATTCTAGAATTAGAAAAGAAAAAAAATAATACAGTTCAACACAGTTGAAAGCACATGCAGAAGGAAGCTAATACATTGTTTATTAAGAAATTAAATCTAAAGGCTGAAATTAGAATGCTAGTATTATTGTATCAAAAGCAGAAAATTATTTCTTTCTTCTCCAACTCTAGAGAGAAAAACAAATTCTCTAATGCCACCAAGAATAGAATAGGGAGAAATGTTTGGAATTAAATAGTTGTAGTATATAAAAAAGCTAGTTGTTCAAGGTAAGCCAGATTGGTTTGTGTGGTACTGGTTTCTAAGATGACCCCCTATGATCCCTGCCTCCTGGTATCCACACCCTTGTAAAGTCCTACCTACAACCCCTATGAGGGTTGACCTGTGTGACCAAAACAATGTGGCAAAAGTGATTTGTATGACTCTCAGTGTGAGGTTAGAAAAGCCATTGCTGTTTCTCCTTACTCTCTTTGATCATGCACTGTGGGGAAGTCAGCCCCTATGTTGTGAAGACACTTAAGCAGCCCTGTGGAATGGTTCATTTGGCAAGAAACTGAGACAAACAGTCAACACTGACTTCTGAATCCTGTGAGTGAGCCACTTTGGAAGTGGATCTTCTAGCCCCAGTCAAGCTTTCAGATGACTGCAACCCCTGCTGACATCTTTACTGCAGCATCATGAAAGAGGAAAGATCTGAAACCAGAACCACCCCGCTAACCTGCTCCTGAATTCCTGGTCATAAGAGATTCCTGAAAGATAATGCATGTTTTGTTTTGTTTTAAGTCACTAAGTTTTTGAGGTAATTTTTTTTTTTTTTTTAGCAATAGATAACTAACAATGATTGTGGCTTTTTTTTTTTTTTTGTACCTCAGGTATATGGAATTGGATAAATCATAATCCTTGGTACATGATGCATACTCATTATTGGGCCATACCTGGCCTACTTTTATTCACATAGTTATTTTTTAATGAAAAAAAAGTAAATGTTTTAAGTGCCTGAAAGAAGAGTTAGGAGCTTTATAATAACCTACATCTATTGATATAGTTTTCCCCAACTTACACTCTTGCCTCTTCCACCCAAGATAACCATTATCCTGATTTTTAAGTTTATCATTTCTTTGTTTTCCTTTTCATGTAGTTTATCACATCTATAGGTATTCTTAAATTTATGTTTGTGTATATGTATGCATATATGTATATATATTATGTATGCAATGTGTATATATTCTGATTGCTTTTAACTTTATAAAATGCTATTATGCTCTACATAATGTTTTGAGATTTAATTATTTTCACTTAATATTATACTGTTAGCATTTATCCATGTTGCGTATCACTGCAGTTCATTCATTTTGTGTCTAACTATTGATGTTGCCAAGGTGGTAAGTAAGACAGAAAAATGGGACTAATAAGCCCTTATATTATGGAATTATGTAGTTGTGGGTAGGCAGGATAAAGTATATTTAGGATATAATCTAAATAAATTAACTAGCTCTAGAAATGAAAAAAATAAACAGAAAATTAATATAGAAATTAAAAAAATTCTTTCCCTATGGATAATGGATAAGCAATAGCATATTTTTTTAAACCGTACACACTTATTGTAAATATAATACAGTTTATTATACACAGACATACGAACTATGGGCCCCACAGGTGTTTGTTGAAGTGATTATTACAAAGATCAAAGATACATGAAAATATAGTAAAAGTAAATGTTAATGTTCTAAAGGACCCATTGTAGGAGACTATATTGGTGAGCGGATACCAAAGATCATCTAGTCTTACCTTTAAGAATTCACATAATACATCTTTAAGTAAATAAAAATTATGTACAGAAATTTTCTTTACTACCAACTGTTCTAAAACACATATATATTATCAAAGAATTCTTATATATGATTAATTAATAACCACCTCAAACCTTTATAACTACAGTCTACAGCATTACTGACAAATCTAATTAATTGTGTAGCCAAATGGTGAGGATCTCTCAACCTCACCTCTTACCCTCTTCCCAATCAAAGACTATATTCCTTTGTCTTGCTAGCGTTATCCAGAAGCTGGCCTCATTTGTTAATTCCAGAAATGTTTTAACTATATTTGTTTCAGCCAGCTGTTTCTTGATATCTTTCGGGCCAGCATCAGTTTACAATGGATAGTATTGCTGAAATTCAAAGTTATTTTATTTTAGTATTATTATTAGTTCCCCCACATTCACTCCCTCCCGCACCCCCACCCAGTGCCTCAAGGAGGGTTACTGAGTCATAGAGATTTAATATAAGCTAAACAGACTTCTAACACAAGTAGACATTTGTTATGGAGTAGCCAAATTAATTTTATTCATTAAATTAGGATTTATCTAGCCACTTGGCTTTATAAAATAGACACAACCACTTTCTCTGACTTGACACAATCACAAAGAAGGTGTATGAAGACTATAAAGCAGGAGATATTTCATTCTTAGTTCTTCACTAAACAAATTATGTAGGATTGAAGAATAGAGAAAAACAAATTGATGAAATAGAGCCCTCAACTATGGTATAGAATCCAGAGCGTGGTCAGAAAAGAATGCAGAAGATTAGCAGAATTACTGAAGGTGATCATAAGTACTGATAGAATAGAGTCACCTTTTTATCCTTAGTCATTTTCCTAAGGCCTTTTATAAAAATAGGGCATAAATATTTTAGGAACAAATTTTTCTGAAATTTCTCAGTTTTCAAACAATCTCTACACAAAAAAGGACTATATGAAAAGCAGCTAAGTGGGAGAACAACAGGAGTCTGTGGACCAAAAAGGAGGCTACCCAAGCCAACCCTTGCCTTGATGCCCTCTCTCAGCAGGATTGCAGTGGATGGAAGAAGTTAGGAAAACATTTATGTGGAGATGAAAAAAGCAGTGGAAACCGTAGTTTAAAGAGAGTGAAAGGCATATCTTTTCTCCCTTGCACTAGAGATTGTATTCGGAAAAGGAAGAGTCTACTTTCTTCTAATGAAAACTACTTCTTCCTAATGAAAACTCCACTAGGAACATTTGCAATAGTCAAAGCACAAGGCAATGGTAATGGGAAAGAGAGACCAGTTTTAAGATTTGCTTTGGAGGGTGAATTGATAGAATGTGGTGAAAACAAGCTATACTGAACAGTAAGTCAAAAAATAGAATAATCTCTTTCTTCCAGTCTATTGCTATAACTGATAGTTAGTTGACTTTTATACTGCAAATATAAAGAAAAAAGTTTCATTCAGCCTCCTATAATCATGCCAATATATTTTCTATTAAATTTCCATTCAAACTCTCTATTTTGTTTACTTACAAGGGATATGATCCCCTTAAACTTTCCCAGACAGTTTGTATGGAAATCAGTTGCTAAGGGTATTCCTAAGGGAAACTGCAAAATGTTGGAAGATAAATAACCTCAGTACAATATGCAGATTAAGTAGAGGGGAAGGCTTAAGAGTTACCTTTAGTAAGGAAAAGAAAAGACTTAGAATTCTGGGCTAGAGTTGCTAGTTAATCACTGATTGGAAGGAACTTTGTCAAGGTAGTTTTACCCTTCTTAAGAAGGGAGGACTTCCACATTTTTCCTCGTAGGAATAAAGGTAAGAGTTATCATGGAGAGGAAGCTGAAGAGGAATGCTCATCACTCCTAACCTTACAAAGCTCCTTTTCTTCCTCTGCCTCTACAGCTCTTTCCTTTCTTTTAGCTCAAAGATAAAGAACCTAAGAATAGGAAGACATAGATCGCAGCTGGGAGGTCTCACAAAGCCTAAAGTGAGGTTAAACTTCCAGGAAAAGCTTTTGGCAATTTACTTAGGTTGAGAGAAAGAAGCCATGTGATGTGCTAGGGAAAGCATGGGTTTTGGGTCAGACAGCCATGAATTTGAAACCAACTCCACTACTTATTATCAGCATGACCTTGAGCAAGTTAACCAGCCTGTTTAAACCATAATCATCTCTAAGATGATGATTATCTATTTGTTATACATACTATGCAGGTTCTCAGTAGGTAATAAGCACTTCTCTAGTATCTCTCTAAACCAGATTTGGAGTAAGGAGCTAGTAATCATGACATTTATGGAAGAGAAAGGAAAGATGTCTAGTCCTGAGAGCACTCACTGTCTGTAACAACCATTTGACTATTGACCAGATGGTACGTTGTTGACATCTCTTCCTTTGCTAATTGATAAAATGCTAGGAGTAGAAGAAAAAGGATTAATCTCTAATTTCCATCATTTGAAAAAAAACTAAAGATCAGAACTAAGGAACAGAAGACAGTACTAGATTATTTTTAAGGTTAATCCTTTAGAGATTTTTCACAAGCATAACGTGTTTAAATTTCCCACATTATAGAACATGTTTTCCACTTATACTTTGATATCGTTGTCTATCAGAAGAGTAAAACGATGTACTTTAAGAGTAAATATTCACTAAATTTTGTGCTTTGTTTTGACTAGTTGTTTTAACCATATTTTTGAATTTGTTATGATAGTCCTTCTATTATTGCCTTAGCACTGCAGTTAAAAAATTTACTAAGGAACTTATTAGTTAACATAATTAATACTTATTATTTATTACATACTATACATTGTACTAATCACAGTCTTATTACTATTTTAATACCATTAATAGCTATGAACATATTATGTATAATAACAATAGGAACCTTATTGGATGCTTATTGCGTACCACATTTTGCTAAGCATTTTATATACATTTTCACAGTTAATACTTTCAAAGACCTAACGAGCTAAGTATCATAAGATAAATGAGGAGACATGATAATCTTCTCTTATTAAGGAAAAACTCACCATACCCAGTCTTCCAAGCACTGATAGAATAGAATAGTAATATCTTAAATTTAGAAAGTGCCATTCAAAAATGTGTACTATTAAATACTTTACTAATTTGTGTTCTATACAATAACAATGTTATATTACATAGGACTGGCTTCCTCCTAAAAGATAACATTTGATAAATTATATACAATAAGCCACTAGACTAACAGCTTAATAGAGGAATGAAATTCCATCTGAAGTACAGAGAGAGTTTAGAAAAACCAAACACTTTAGCTTGACTAGAATTTGCTCCAGTATATGGCAAAGTTCATAAATATAGTAGGCAAAGGTCACCAACACTGTCAGGGAATTATCATTAAGTTTCAACACAAAGGCAACAAACTCAAACAATGCAAATACAGAAAGTAATGCTCCCAAAATAAAAGTAAAGCAAATGTTATGATTTACTCCAGCTCTTACTCCTTTGGCTAACCAGCAGCCTCAGAAATTAAATATTTTAATATTTTAAAATCATACATCTTTAAGCAGTTGACTAATATGTTACTAAATAAATGATCCCAATTACATTTGAAGTGTCTCCCAGTTCAAAAATTTAACCTATATCCATCCATTTCCTATCTCCCCCAATAATACAATAATTTACTTATCCCATAGTTTAATCTGGCAGAGGAGCCAAAGAAGATATGTTGTTCTTTCATTGTTACTTTACTTCAGGAAAGGGGATACAATATGAACCATATGGGAAACCTTACATGTGTGTGAGTTTGTGTGTCCCGCCACCACAGTGCTTTTACTACTAACTCTCTTGTTGACCCAATACAAAATGTTACCATTCAATTAGATGAGTCTCCACAAAGTTAGGAACATTCAAGTGAAATTCATAAAATAAAAATGATGAATGGACTCCAGAAATTCTAGTTCTTGAGATGTTGATTACACAGAAAAGGGCTATTAAAAGTGAAAGGGTTAGTAGAAAATCTTATTTAATAAGAGAATGTGGAATTCCATCAGATTTTTTTCTAAAGAAACCACTAACAATGTTGTAGATCTACAAAACCTAAAAGGGTGCACAATGGACTCGAGTCTCTGCTTTGTGATACGTGGGTATGCTTTATCAGGATGTACTTCCTCTTTTACAGGATCATATAGGTGAATGAACTGACACAGTCTATAGAGAAGAGAAGTCCACATATGTCACAGGGATAAAATTGATTTGATCTCAAGTTCTACATACATTAAAAAAAACTAATTCTAATCCAAGCCTCGAGGAACTCAGTACTGTTGGTGGTGTTTTGCCTCTAGAATGTTCTCCTTCTTTTGCTTCTAGAATACAACTCAAATAACTTTAAATTTACACTAGGTAGATTATATATTTCCCAAATCTTTTATAAAAAGATAGGCTTAATGAGACAACTTCTAAAGGCCAGTGGGAAATGTCCTTTTAAAAGCAGTAATAATAACAGGAGCAATACTAATAGAATAAGAATGAGCAACTGAATGCACACTGTGTATCAGGCACTATGCTCAGAGTTTTACATGCATTCATAAACTAACAAGGCAATCAATACTTTTGAGAATCTACTCCAGACTAAGTAAGCACTATACAGAATATGTCACACACACACAAAAGATAGAAGCAATTTTAATTACACAACAGAGCTAGAAAATATAATGGATAAGGGTGTCATGGCAGATTTTTGGTAAAACTGAATAGGTCCTTTGAATCTTTCCAAATATCCTTAATGTCTGCTTTTAAAAAGAAAAAAAAAAAAACACGATAATAATTTTGAAAAAAATTATTCACAAAGAAAACTCCCACTCTTTTATATGAAGCACTAATTCTTAAGACCCCCAATATTCTCTACTATTTCTGAAAAGTCATTGAGAAGTAGCCATAAAAACTTAAATAATAACTTAAAATAGTCTTCAGAGATAAACAGGCCAAGAAGAATTCTTAGAATATGCACCGGCCTCCATGCACGTTTTTCAAAGCCATGTACGTTTATCTGTCAGCACTTTCTTCTGCTGTTTTTTATACCCTTAGATTGAGGAATACCAGCATTTGTTTACTGAGAGTGCTTCCACAAAAGCCTATTCTTATGAAGACCAAGAAAACAAGAAGAAAACATGAGAGTCATAGTATTCTGAGGTCATTTAGTCTTTTTCCTTATTACTATCACTATTATTAGGCCTACTGCCTATTTCTAATAGGCCAAATCTTTCATTAGACCCAAAATATAGCTCTCTTTATTTAGGACCTGGACATAAATATCAGTTGCTCAGTTGCTATTTTCATGGTCATTTTAAGCGATTTCAACCATAAACGCTTTAATATCCTGAATATCCTAAAGCTAAGTACAAATATACTCCCGCCACATTCTTCTATGCTAAAAAGTAATGTAGTTGGAATAAAGTTTCATTAAAATATATGAGGGAAATTGGTACATTACTAACATTTAAAAATGTAACAACATCCATGATAGTCATAGGACATAAGATGTAGTTAGGACTTCAGAATTTCTGATGCATCATTTTAAAACATCTTTTATCATTTTGATAAAGCCGAGGTCAAGTTTCTAAAAATGCAACTTGTTAAAAGCAGGAATAAATGAATGAGGGATGAGTCAGCTCATTTGATGGAAAGGGTAAAAAAATACTTCAAAAGCACACCACATGACTTAGTAAATATTCAGTGTATCAAAATGCAGTTGCCATCTGGCGTTGATAGACTGGGCTAGAATATGTGTTTAAAGAAAAGCAGGAGAGGAAATAAGTCAGCCAGGTTAATGTGCTCTTGTCTGTATTTCATAATTCAGGTATTAGGTGCTTTAAAAAAATATTCACTACAAAAGAAACTGTATTACAGTCAGACTTGTGCAGTGTTTGTTGGGGGTGGGTGAAGAGGAGTAAAATACGGCAAGACCTGATGACACCTAAGTAAGCTAAAAACAAGAGTGTTTTAGGTAAAGCAGAATTCTCGATCATGTGATAATACTGCCAAAACACCAGCTTTACGGTTAAATGCAGGGAAGTGGTAAGCCTACTTTTGGAAAGAAGCTGAAATCTTGCTTATTGTCATCTTTGAACATTCGATTATTCTTTTCTTTGGCGATGACTCTTTAAAAGTGTAGAGTAAACCAGAGAATAAACAAAACTATTGGCTGGATAGCAGAAAGAAGGAAAAATTTTAAAGTCCTGAAATTCTTTGAAGTTTTTAAGCTTAGAGTTTGCTATTAACTTTGCAATATGTAATCAAACAAAAAGTAAATGTGAAGGACTTTATATCTCTCTTGCTCAAGAAATGAAGCAAATTTAGAAAACAATATCATTCACAAAAGAAAACTGAACAAAATCAGTGAAAACTTGCCTGAAGTAGCAATGCCTAACCAAGGCCATATCTGGGCTTGTTATTAGATTCCTCTTTCCTTAACCTTGAACATTTCTTGGGTTTCCAAATCTTGACAATTTATGTTTTACCACATCTCTGGGAATCAAGGCAACAGGAAAAAAGAAACGTTTTAACACAGCTTTGATGGTTAATTAGGACAGTGCCCGGGGAAACTGTTAGCAAAATGGATGAAGCACTTCAGGTAAGAGTTGATTAGAGTCAAGCATACATCTTTTTTAAAAATTGTGGTAAAATTTACATAAAGCAAAATCCATGGATTTTAAAGTGTATACAGTGCAAAGAGTTTTGATAAATGTATACACCTATGTAACCACTATCCTAACAAAGATTAAGTTCCTTGTGCCCCCTTCCAGTCAATTCCCATTTCTTGTAACAACCAATATTCTGATTTTTACCACCACAGTTTTGCCTTCATAAAAATAGAATCATACAATATGTAGTCTTTTGGGTTCTGCCTTCTTTTGCACAACATATCTCTGAAATTCATCCACAGTGTTGTCTGTGTTATAGTGCATTTGTTTTGTTTGCTTATTAGTAGTCTATTCTATGAATATACCACATTTTGTATACCATTTTCTATATTTGGGTGTTTCCATTTTTAACCAATTATGAATAAAGTTACTGTAAGCATTCTTGTGCAAGTCTTTTTGAGGATATAGTTTTCATTTCTTTTTGGGAAATACCCAGAAACACAATTACCAAGCAATAGGGTGGGTAGGTATATGTTTAACTCTATATGATACTAAGCGTTCCAAGGTGGAACAGTCCCACTAGCAAATGTAAGAATACCAAGTATTCTACAGCCCTGCCAGCACTTGAGTGTGTCAGTCTTTTTTGTTTTAGTCATTCTAGTAAGCGTGAACTATGATCTCCTTGTGGTTTTAATTTGAATTTCCCTGATGACTAGTGATGCTGAGTAGTTTTTAATGAGTTTATTGGCCATTTTTAGATCTTCCATTGTGAAGTGCCTATTCAAGTTGTTGCCCATTTTTAAATTTCGTTTGTGTACTTGTTATTGATTTGAAGTTATTCATTACATACTCTGAACATGAGTCCTTTTTTGATACATGTATTGCAAATATTTTCACCCAGTCTGTTGCTTGCCTTTTTATTTTCTTAACAATGTCATTTGATAACCAGAAGTTTTTAATTTGGATGAGGTCTGATTAACCAATTTTTTGTTTTATGTTTAGGGCTTTCTGCGTCCTATAAACATCTTTGCTTACCTCAAGGTTATGAGGGTTTTTTCTTTTCCCTATGTGTCATTCTAGAAGCACTTACAATCTTAGTTCTTGCAGGTGTTTAATACATATCAAAGTAACTTCAGTGTGTAGTATGAGATAGAGGCCAAGGTTTAATTTTCTTTTTCTGTATGCTTATTCTTATTGGTTCAAGCATCATTAGTTGAAAAGACTTTCCTTCTCACAAATTAATGATATTGTCATCTTTGTTGATATTAATCAACCATATGTTTGGAGTCAATATCTAGATTCTCTCTCTATTCTGTTCCAATGGCATATTTGTGAGGTGTTTTTTTCTTGATGGGGAGCTGATAGTATAATCTGTTTTTATTTATACTTATAGAAAGTCTTGAACTAGATAGTGTGAGTGCTCCAACTTTGTTCTTCTTTTTCTACGTTATTTGAAATTCTGTATGCATTTTAAAATTAGCTTGACAATTTCTCCAAAAATTAGGAAAAAAGAAAAACCCTGTTGAGACCTTGACTTGAATTGTGTTGACTCCATAGATCAATTTGGGGAGAAATCATACTTTAATTAAATATCGAGTATTCACCCACAAACAATGGATATTTCTAAGGCTTTTTTAGTTCTGAGTGTAGAGGCCTTATATTCTTTTGTTAAATTTATTCCTAAGTATTTTGTATCTTAATGCTATTGTAAATTAACTTTACAATTTCATATTCAAATTATTTGCCACTACTACATACAAATATAATCAATTTTTGCATAAAGTTCCTATGACCTTTCTAAATGCACTTTTAAGCTCCAGTAGTTGTTTTGCATATTCCTTAAGATTTTCTAATGTAAACAATCATGGTATATATGAATAAAGACAGTTTTCTATTTTATTCCTTTTCTATTTTTTTTTTAAATAATTAATTTATTTATTTTTGGCTGCATTGGGTCTTTGCTGTTGTGTGCGAGCTTTCCTCTAGTTGCAGCAAGTGGGGGCTACTCTATGTTGCGGTGTGCGGGCTTCTCATTGTGGTGGCTTCTTTTGTTGCGGAGCGCGGGCTCTAGGTGCGTGGGCTTCAGTAGTTGTGGCACGCAGGCTCAGTAGTTGTGGCTTGCAGGTTCTAGAGCGCAGGCTTGGTAGTTGTGGCACACGGGCTTAGTTGCTCCATGGTATGTGGGATCCTCCCGGACCAGGGATCGAACCCATGTCCCCTGCATTGACAGGCAGATTCTTAACCACTGTGTCACCAGGGAAGTCCTCATTTTCGATTTTTTAACCTTTATTTTTCTTGCTTTATTACTCTGGCTAGGATCTTTAGTATAATATTGAACAGAAATAGTAAAAATAGGTACCTTTGCCTTGTACTAGATATTAGGCAGAAAGCATTTATTCAGCCTTTCGTATTTAAGTATGATATTAATTGTAGGTTTTTAAAGAAGCCCTTCATCAGATTGAGGAAGTTCCTATCTCTTCAAGTTTTCTGAGAGTTTTTATTAAGAATGCCTATTAAATTATTTAAAATGCTTTTTCTGAATCTATTGAGATCATATTTTTCTTTTCTATTCTAGTAATATTGTGAATTTACATTGATTTATTTTCAAATGTTAAACTAAACTTGCATTCCTGAGATAACCTTTAGTTGGTTGTGAGGTATTACTGATTTTATATATTGCTGCGTCGTTTTTATTAATTTTTTCTTTTTTTTAAAATTGAAGTGTAGTTGTATTTGCTAATATTTAAAAAAAAAATTACTGTGCCCAGACCCATGAGGGATACTGCCTTGTAATTTTCTTATCTTTTTCAGCTTTTGCTAATTACGGTTATGCTGGCCTCATAAAACAAGTTAGGAAGTGTTTTCTTCTATATTTTCTGAAAGAATTTGTTTGGATTAATATTATTTCCTCCTACAATGTTTTATAGAATTCTTCAGGGAAACTATTTAGGCCTGGGGCTGTCTTTTTAGGAAAGTTTTTGATAACAAATTCAATTTCTTTAGTAAATATAGGGTTATTCAGATTTCCTGTTTCCTGTATCAGTTTTGGCAACATGTATGTTAAAGAAATTATCTGTTTTATCAAAGTTGTTGAAATTATTGGCATGAAGTGCTCATAATATTCTCTTGTTATCCTTTTATTTTATTTATTTATTTATTTATTTATTTTTTTGCGGTACATGGGCCTCTCACTGTTGTGGCCTCTCCCATTGCGGAGCACAGGCTCTGGACGTGCAGGCTCAGCGGCCATGGCTCACGGACCTAGCTGCTCCGTGGCATGCGGGATCTTCCTGGACCGGGGCACGAACCCGTGTCCCCTGCATCGGCAGGTGGACTCTCAACCACTGCGCCACCAGGGAAGCCCTCTTGTTATCCTTTTAATATCTGTGTGATAAGTAATGATATCCCGTTTCATTACTGATATTGGTAATTTGTATCTTTTCTTCTTAATCATTATTTCTAGAGGCTTATCAAATTCATTTATCTTTTTAAACAATCAAGTTTTCCCTCTGTGTATCTTTATTGTTTGTTTTCTGTTTCTTGGATTTTTGCATTTATTATTTATTTCCTTTTTCCCACTATTTTAGTGTTTTATATGATCATATTTTTTCTACTTCATTAAAGTGAAAACCTATGTCATTGATTTTAAACCTTTCTTCTTTCTTCTGATTAAGAATGAAATCCCTAGATTTCTGCCAAGACCGTCTTTAACCTGTATGATAAATTTCAATATATTGCATTTTCAGTATAACTTGATTTAAAATACTATATAGGGGCTTCCCTGGTGGCACAGTGGTTGAGAGTCTGCCTGCCGATGCAGGGGACGCAGGTTCATGCCAATCCAGCTTTCTTATGCTAACTCATACTGTATGTATATTTGTATATATCTCCCTATTCTTTTACTCTCAAGATAACCATAACTTGATATTTAAAGTGCTTTCTTTATAGACAGTATATAGCCAAGTCTTACTTTTTAATCCAGTCTGACAGTCTTTGTCTTTTAATTGTAGTGTTTAGACCATTTACAATGAATGGAATTATTGCTATGGTTGAGTTTAGATTTACCATCTCATTATTTGCTTTCTATTTTTTTTTGCTTTTTTATTCCTCTGCTCTCCTTTCTGTTTTTAATGGTTTAGTAGGTAATTTATTATTCCATTTTAAATCCATTATTGGCTTTTTAGCTGTACTTATTTTGTATTGGTTTTTAGCAGTTGTTCTTGGGATTACAATATGCTTCTTTAATTTATCACTGTCTACTTAGACTTAATATTGTACCACTTCATGTTAACGTGTGAGTCTTACAGGAGTATAATTCTATTTACCACCACTCCATCCTTTGTAGTATTTTTATATATTTTTAAATTTATAAATATTATAGATCCATGATAAAGTTATAATTTATGCATTAAGCAAGCAGAATTTTTTTTAATTAGCAGAATAAAAAATATATTATTTTACATGTACTTAGATATTTACAACTTTTAGTGTTTTTCATTCTTTTTTTAAAACTAAGGACATCTGATGTCTTTTCAGCCTAAAGAACTTTCTTTCACATTTCTTGTATGAGTTCTGCTGACAACAAATTTTGTTTATATGAAAATTCTTTAGTTTTTCACCTTTGGAAGTTATGATTACTGTAAGTAGAATTCTGGGTTGACAGTTTTTCTTTCTAATCATTGTTTCTAGCTTCCATCATTTACGATGAGGTGTCAGCTGACATTTACTTAATTGTTCCTCTATAGGCAATCTATTCCCCAAATACCTTTGGCTGCTTTCAAGATTTTTCTTTTTATCTTTGGCTTATAGAAGTTTGAAAACAATGCCTACATGTGGTTTTCCTTGTATAATTTTGCTTTTTCACTTAATTTTGAACATTTTCTGCTATCATTTCTTCAAATATCATTTTTGTCCCATTTTCTCTTCTTCCATCTCCAATCTGCTGCCAAGAATTATTTTTATTTCAGCTATTGTACTTTAACCCTTTGGTTCTTCTTAATAATTCCATTGATTTTCTCTTCTCCTGAGATACTCCAAGAATATTAGACTGTTTGATGTTCTACAGATTACTGACACTCTGCACATTTTTTCAGTCCTTTTTCTCTCTCTTCTTTATACTAATAATTTTTATTAATCTGTATTCAGGTTTACTGACACTTTCTTCTGCCATCAATATGATGTCAAGCCTCTCCAATTATTTTTTGTTTATTTGTTTCAGATATTGTACCTTAACTTTTTGGCTTTTTAAAAAATAATTTCCATTTCTCTGCTTATTTTCTCATGTTTCTTCCTCTTATGACCATATTTTTCTTTAAGTCCTGAATATATTTATAACTTTTGCTTTAAAGTCCTTGTATGCTAATTAAAACATGTACATTACCTAGGGATTTGTTTCTATTGATTGTTTTGTATTTTAGGTTAGCAGTCACATTTTCCTGTTTCCATGCCCAGTCATTATTTAATTGTATTTGTATCTTATATATGATATAAGACCCTTAGTTCTGTTATCTTCCTCTAAAGAATGGTTTTTAATTCTAGTAGGCAATTAAATTACTGGTTGACTGCCTTGACATTGTGGTGGCTTAGTTTTGCGCTTTGTTAGGGCCTTTTAATGTTATTGTTTTGCCCCTTTTTCTCAAATTAATTTCTTAGTCCTGATTCACCATCTATATTTCTAAAGTGTGGCCCTTCTGTGTTTTAAGCAAAGCTTTAGACATTTACCAAACCCTTACAACTTAGTTAAACTCATACTCCTAACTTTGTCTTCCCTTCATCAGATATATTTTCTCAGCTCTTCCAGCCTTCTAGTTGTTCCTTTTCTCCAAGTCCTTATAGACTCCCCTCTACCTGCATAGTCCACAAATCAGCCAAGACATTAGGAGAGTTTATATACGGATTTATGGGTGCCCCCCATCTGTGGCTCCATCCTTTCCAAAATTTGTTCCCTTAATTTCAGCCACTCTGCCAACTCTGAACTCCATCCTCTGACACCTCAATCCAATAAGATTGTGGTTTGCTGCTTCAATTCTAACTGTCCCATACCACACAGACTGGGAAGTTCCTTGAGGGAAAAAGCTATCATAAATGTGGATTTCACCCAGTACGTTTCACTCCAGATTCTGTCTGCTTTTGGTCACTTTCCAGTGCCTTCAAATAATTGTTTATCAGTTTTCAATTGCAGTTCGGTTTTTTTTGTTTTTGTTTATTTAAATTGCAACCAGAGTTTAGAATTGTTATCTATGGATATCTTTGTCCTGAAATAGTACAAGCTACTCCTCCATTACCAAAATCAGAGCTATCAAAAGTGTTGTTTTATGGTAGATAGTATTTAGAAATTGATTAGGAAAATTGCATTATAATCAAAGTGTCAGCAAGTTTTCCTTTCTCAATAGACTGCTTTTTCCTTATGAGAAAAGACATTTTGTTTTCGTCTTTTAAAAACGTAATTCACAGTGCCTTGGAAAATGGTATGTATTCCATTTACTGAACATGGCCAGGAAATATTTGTATAATTAAATTCAACAGGTTACTCTATATGAGTGAAATGAAATACAGTTACAAAGAAAGAAAGGCACCTTAATGAGAATGCTTGGGAGATTAGTGATGTGACATATTTCTGATTATGACAGAGAATCTGGACATGTGGTACAGTTGTGCAGGGAAAATGGGTAACTTCATCCTCACCATTTATAAAGCCTCATTCTAAGACAAACATTTACTACGTATTTTATATAGATGAATTTATAAAGTGGCCCAGGTAGTCAGACTCCAGAGTTAAATTTCAACCATTTTCTCATATTGCCGACTTAGAATTGAGATCAAACTCATTCACAGTACTCATCACTTGTTCTAACAATATGCATTTCCTATTAATATTCTTCCCATCTCCTACATTAGCAACTTGCTTCTTCTGTCATGTAAACTTGCTCTCCATCCTTCCCATACAATTCTTGCTCATTTTATGGAGCAGCAGAAAAATGGAGCTCTCAGATTGAAGCAGGGAGTGGTCAAAAAATACCTCTGGAATCAGTGAACCTGAAACAGCCTCTCCAGTTCTGTCCACCCCTTTTGTCCTTTAGAAATCAGTCTCAAATTCATCTCTTCCAGACAGCCTCCAGTATTTAATCTGGAGTTTTTAACCTACTACCCCATCTCACCAATTACCATGGAAAATTGATATAACAGACCAATTGTTAATTATTTATTTTTATGTCTCAACAACATTCCAGGTGCTGTGAGGAAAACAAATTAAGAACAAGACAAGGTCCTTAGCTACAAATTACACCTTGGTTAGGGAGAGTCTTACCCATCACACAGTGACCTACAGTGTAAACTTCATCCAATTTACCAATCTCTATGTATGTATATATTCCAATATGTTATTCTACTTTTCTTTCTTCTCTGTAATAATTTTATGCAGGATATTCATTTCAAGAACCTAACTGGCTTCCTATTGGTACCCATCCCTTAAACCCTGAGAACTGAGGGCCGAGTGGAGCCCTGTGGCACCTATCAGGTCCTTCTGGTGGAATTCAGTCCTTGCTGCCTCATCCAACCTTCTTCCCTCAGCTTGTAATCAACTTAACTTTGAAAGTCTTTGTACACATTAGGTAATATTTGTCCTCTGTTCTCCCAGGGGACTGTGGTCACTGCCCAGCTAGGAAGCCCTACCCTTCATTATTCAGCCACAGCTTGAAGAGTATTCTAATTCTAACTTTCCGCCCTCTGACGGACCAGCTGCATCAAAGGCTGTGTTCCCTTATTTGTTTGTTTTTTTCCTAAAGCAGAATCAGTATTTCAAACTAAGTCATTTACTAGAAAAGTACGGACTCTGGGTCCAAATTTTCAAAACATGTCTCTTCTGTGAACCACGACAAATCTAAACTGAATTATGCTTCATATTAGAGTCAGGACTCATGTGGTCCCTTTTTCTCTGCCCCTCTGGATCCCTGCATGCTGTTCAGGGGAAGTTGCTGGCTTTTGAACTGACAGTTTGGAAATGAAGGCATTTTTCTTTTAGGGAGAATAGTCCTTCAGTGATTCAAACAACAAGCCTTGTGATCAAAATAATTCATAAAGGAAAAGATTTATGAAGTGACTTCACTAGCACACAATGCATTTTTAAAACTTTGTTTTTTAAATAAATCTGTCAGTACACAAGCCAAGACAACACATCTGAATGCAATATCAGTGGACACACCCTGAATCTCTTCTCCTTCCCTTGTCTGAGACTGTGGCAGAAAAGGAAAATGCTTCTCATTGTCTTTTTTTAATTTAATATTTGTTCTTTTAAATTAAAAATGTGAGTTCTATGAAAAGACTTTAAAAAATTGTGCATACTACCATTTCCTACATAAAATCTGTCTTTAAAAAATGCATTTTCCATCTACCACTTGTGCTTGTTTAAGAGAATAAAAAATAAATAAAGAAGTCTTACTTATAATGAATCCCTCTGGCATAAGGAAGCTTGTCCTAATCTCCCTTTATCAGGTTTGAGTGATAGTTCTGCTCAACGAGTATTGACAAGGCCGTCCTGTTTCTCAGGCTTTCGTTTCCCTCAGTTGGAGAAGGATACAGTGCATTTTCACATTCTCAAAGTCTGCAGTTGTTTTTATATAAGAAGCAATTTGCTTGGGTCACGTCAGGTCGAATGGGATGCCTGCCCAGCTCTTGGTTTTAAAGGAAAAACATACAGAAAGACACAAAAACACAGCAGTTTCCTTCATTAAATTCCACTCTACCTGCCATGGGCTTCTAGCCACAATGGAATTTCCCACCCTGGCCTAGACTAGCCCAACTTTTATTTTTAGGGATTTTTTTTTTTCCCCTTAAATCTTATGAGCTTTCTTTCAAGTGAACTTTGAGGTAAGGATTATTAAACCATAGAGTAATTGCCTGGTTTAAAAAGAATCAGACTTGAGAAACAAATGCCTTCTGACCTTCCATAATATTATTGGATAACCACCCCCTAGATGACAGCCTTTCAAAAAACTGTTCATAATCAGCACAAGAAGACAGGTAATGTAATTCAAAATCAAAACCTGAATCATGAAATGAAGAGAAGAATGGCATCTTTTCAGTAATACTCTCTACTTACCAGTACATTGGATAGACAGAATTTCAGGATAAAAAATGTAAGTGAGTAACTAAAAAAATGAGGACGTATATAGATAGAGAGAAGAGGGAAGAGAGAGAGAGAAAGAGGCAGGCTTTTGGACCATTCTCTCCTGAAAAACCATTTATGCTTTTGCCCATAGCCTGGGGGCAACTGATTTAATCAGGGTTGTTCATGTGGATTATCTAAACTATGAAAAGCAACAGGGAGAACTTCCTAAGAAATCCCGACTGGGTCTGCTGTAAAATACTTGGTTTGCAGCCTGGAGCTAAGTAGTCTGTTCACATTGTACTCAGGGTCTTAAGGAAAATGGATCAATGCCTCTATAATTCTTTGTCCCTTTGATCTACCTCACCATTTGGTGTCTCTTGGCATTACGAAAGCTCTTGAAAATGACCCTGCCTAGTTAACTGATTTATAGTCCGGGGACAAAAAAAGCAAAGAAAGAAAAAAGGTCTGGTAATGAGGAAAGAACAATGTACTTTCTTGCTATCTTTTCTTAGCATAAATAAAGATTGAAAGATGTGATTTTGGGGGATGTGAACCCCACTCTCCCCACATTAACAATAGCCTTGTCAAAGCCAAACTGAGGCCTCATCTCAACCAACTCTCTTTAAACATATCAAGTTGGCCCTCTCATTCATTATTTTCAAGTGGATTTTGCATAATATTCCTTCAAATGGTAAAGTTTACTTTTCAGGCATGTCATTTGCTTTGTTGTTCTTCTTTACCCATTTCAGCTTCTTATCCTCAAACCCCTGTTTCCTTATTAAAGTTGATTGTTAATGCAGCTGTTCCATTAGCATCACAGCACATTTATAAACCAAAGACTGGTTCACTCTACCTGGCTTCCAAAGCCATTTGCTGATTGAGACCATTTCATGAGTTTGTCTACTCATGTGAATAAACAAAAATTTGTCTATAATGTGAATCTGGAGAAGGAAAGAGCAGCTGCCTGGTACAAAGTCTACAGAGGCCAAAATTGCTGCCATAGGCTTCATGGCCGCTCCCCCTGCGTGTGCTATTCTACATTAACTTCATCTTAGATATTAGGATTTTGGTTCTTAAATGGATTCCATTTTCCTCCAGTAAAACCAAGTGGTTTACCCTGACATTTAACAGTGATTTAGTGAGTTTAGAGTTTCTTCTAACTCTAAAGTAAATGTTCATGAGACTTGTGAACTCATATCTAGACAATTAATCTGAGCATTTTAGCAGTTCCCTGAGGCTGCATATGGTCTCTCATAGCCCCTTGCAAACCCTGAGATTTTGAACCACTGTCTAGTTTGTGGTTGTGCTGCCAAGGAGTAGAGCAAAATCATTACTTATGGTGACTTCCCTTCAAGCATAGTGAATTGAAATACAAGGAAACCTGCACTATACTTTAGACAAAACATTAGGATTAATGCTGAAAACCAAAGAACTAAGAGCCTGTAAATATGCCAACTCAAGAAGGAGAAGATGATAAACCAATACTGGAGTTTAGAAACAAAAGTAGTACTGTGTCAACATGTCACTATGCATCAATCATCACAACAAAACTAACCGAAGGTCAGCCTCAACACCAATGGCGATATTTTTGCGTACAATTCTTGAAGCACAACTTGAACTGGATCTTAGTTCTCATAGGTCTCTTACTTATCCTTCTCTCTCTCTCTCTCTCTCTCACACACACACACACATACGTACACATATATACGCATAGTAGTAGACTAGGTCTATGGCTACTGTGGTAAATTTGCATCTGTGAGCCACCAAGCAGCTGTTTTACATATACACTGTAGAAGAATGAAAGTGAGAAAACTGGCATAGAGATGGTTTTTGTGTACTATCACAAGGAAAGAAAATAGGCTTACAGCAAGTTAAAGGGAAATGGACAATGATGAGCATAGGGAACAAGTTAGGATTCCTTAGGAATTGACAATAGGACTAACCTTACTTAAAACATTTATAAATGACTTGCTCACCCCAGCATCTCGCACTATGCCTGGCATATAGTGGAAGCTCAATTAATTTTTGCTGAATTAACCAATGACTAATCTGAAACTGAGTGCACAATAAATTATCCAATTACGTGGATGGGATTAAACTTTCCTGAGCAGGGTAAAGCTAAGCTGATGGGATACAGTACTTGTCCAGGTGTGCAGAAAGGTGGCAGTGTGAACATGGACAGCAATAATATTCAAATATATGAAAAGGATAGCTTTAAGCCTTAACCAGGAAAGGGACTTGAAGGTCACTGGGCTCTTTCAGGCAAAAAACAAAGCAAAACAAAAACAATGCTTCAAAAATGTGGTCATTATTAAGGGAAGTGTTAAAATAAAAGTTATACTTCCTTTATATTAAACTCTCTGCACTTATGTAAAACCATCTGCACTTAGAGTACAAAGTTTCTCTGACATAACATCCCAGAGTCTCTTACACAGGGCAGTCATTAAATTCAAACTAGATTAATATAATGTAAGCGAGTAGAGAACAAGTTATTTTGAGATTTCATAACAATTCATTGACTATGAGAAAAATGCAAACAAACATGGTTGTTAATAAATGTTATTTAGCAGACGTCATATTGACATTTCTAAGTAACTGGCTACCAAGGCAGTTTCCTAATAAGTCTAATTTTCCCTACTCTCTGAGCTTATGGGCTAGTGATCTTGTAGTTTTGGGTGTTTACATTCATTTATCCATTCAACAAACTTTTACTGAATGCTTCCTCCAGCTGTACCAGTCTGGTAAGATCAGACTGGATCCTAAATGAACACCATGCTTCCTTTGCCCCTTGCATTCTCTGGTTTTTACAGGAGGTTATCTCTCATGATTGCACATTCAGATTCCTGATCCTAGCTCCTTTACCACCTAATTTTTTTTTTTTTCCCTTCACCCTATGTCTATCTCCCTATGAATAGACAAGAGGCTGTATAGTTCTTAGCAGTGGCCATAGTGCTATCTAGAGCGGAACTCCATCAGCCCCATACACATTGCCTTGTTGAAGAGATATAATGTACTTTCCACACTTAAGAAATGATTTGATTTCCTTTGCCTCAGTAGAAATATTACAAGCTAACAGTGGTTCTCCTGTTATAAACCACAGTATCTGCTCATCAACATCAGTTGCTAAATTGTATCATGATAGAATTCTAAAATACATGTTAAACTTTCTTTCTACAAGTTGCCTATTTCCTCTGAATACAGCCAATTCACCTGGCAACAAAGATTAATTAGCCGCTGTTTTTTTGTATGCAAAAAGAAAAAAGTATGATTTCTCTTTGCTTATAAGAACTTCTGGTAAGTGGTGATAGGTTTCAGAACCCTCTTCTTTTTTGGCAACCACGGTTCAATTATCAGGAACTTCAAGTTCAGAACTGGAGAACACTGACTCCGTTCTGTGATTTCACAATTGCTAGGGATTGGTTAATTGCTAAAAACTGCTCACATGGAAGACGAGGCACTGTTCTCCTTATTTGCAAGGGACAAATAGGCATATTAAAAGGGGTTTTAGAGTATCGAAAACATGATAAACTCGTGGCTTTCTTTTACAAAACTATTCATGAGGATCTCCTTAGGAATAGGAGAGACTTATCTAATTTCTATGGGTGGAAATCCCATCCGTAACAACGTTTTGCAAAGACACATACTACCAATACCTTTTCCAGTGAGATGCAGATTCTAAAATCATGTAAGCTAGACAAGATAATTTTATAATATAAGCAGAAAACAATAAAAGCTACTGTGGTAGTCTAGATTACATATGAAATGTGTAAAAGAATAAAATGAAAAGTTCTCTAATTTTTTTTAAAGTTGCATCAGAATTTCCCTTCCATGTTGTAATCATGCCTCTTTAAATGTATATGAAAAGTAACTTTGCTAGGCTCATGAAGAATGACCTTGATAAGCATGGCATAACTATAAGTAAAATAATTTTTAAAAGAATGAGTCTACATATATAATTTCATCATTTCTAGAAACATGGATGTCATTAGACTTGAAGACAGCCAGTGGATTAAACCAACGTATTCTGACATCAACTAAAATGTGATCTAATTGCAGGCTGCAGTGATTATAAACACTTTTGGAAAGAAATACGGCTCTCCTCTACTTCTCCAACTGCCCACCCCTCTTCTCCTCTTCCGCCACAGATCTGTGGCAGCCTAACTTCCAGCTAACAAGTTAGAAGACTGGGTGAAGCATCAGTTTGGAATTATTTTTTAAAAATTATAAATAATCAAAAGAGGTGACAAATGTTTCAGTGGTTACTAAACATTTAATGGGTAACAAGGTATAAATTAATAATTAAGGGTGTTAATCTGTTGACTAATATTGATGCTTAGAAAGCTAGAAGTATCAAGATGTTCTTTCAACCACAGTATTCCAGATTTAGGAATTTTTTTAGTGGGTTTAGAATAGGAAAAAAAGATGCTTAGATATGCATACTTAAAAAAATAATAACCTCTGATTTATCTATCATCTAAGTCCTTGTGTTTTCTGGAAAATATATTAATGAGAGGTGGCATTATTTGACAGTTAAGGAAGGAAAATGGAAATCATCTGTTGTATGCCAACGATGCTCATAAGCAAAATAATATTCTCTTAATCTTCAAAAGGAAAGGGGCGATTATAAAATAATTTGATACTCTCTGGGCAGAACTGAGATATTCTCTGAAAATTTTGTAAGTGCTATATATTTTAAAAGTAGTGTAGTATTACTATAACATAGCTATTAAATATGTAATTCTTTTCTTTCCGATAATCCCTCTCCCTTAAATCTGAAGGGCTGATTAATTTCTTCATTTATTCTTTTGGATAAATATCCTGTTCATTGATGCTTGAAATCCAGCTCATCAGTTTCCCTTTAAATTCTAACATATTTTAAAGAACTTTAGAAGATCATGAACTCTGGAGTACTGACTAATTTGGAACCTGCCTCCATCTCTTACAGGCTGTATGACTTTGACCAAGCTACTAAAATTTTTAGTAGTCCAGTTTCTTCACCTGTGAGAATGGCATAGTAAACATACCTACCTCCTATGGTTACTATGAGGATTAAGGGGTTTCATACAGCCAATGTGAAGATGTGAAATTGCTTTTCTGAGTCTTTGGAGGTATTTGAAATCAGGCTAAGTCAAGCAAAGCTGTGGTGTCTGTTTGGCAGGTGATCTCCAAATTTCACTTCAAGGTCTTGGACTGTCTCAGGTCATTGTAGTGAAGAGCTCTTTGTGTAACTGCCATCTTTCTGCCTCAAAGCCAAGATGGATTTACCTGTTAGTTTTAGTTTTCACTAAAGATCTCTCTTCAGCTGTGTGCACTAAGGGTAAAATATCAACAATTAAATTACTTGAAGCAGGCAAATGTTGAAAGGGGAATTTAGTTAGGTCATAGCAGTGTGCCAACTTGGTCTGACTTTCAGAAAGATCACCATAATAAGGAGACCGATAAATAAATTAAAAGTATAAAATATACATCTATGCAGAATCTTAGAACCCCTTCTCTGACATATAAGTCATTAAAGGAAGCTTTGTGTCCTGCCTATTAATTCAACATTTAAAATAGAACCCAGTTTTATGGAAGAAATTCACAGGTGAGAATTACTGAGTTCCTTTGGATCAGATTTTTCTGTGCTCCATTAAAAACAACAACAACAACAGCAAATGAGTAACAACAACAAAAAACAATGGTTCTGGTTGTATGTAATGTATACCACTAATCTAGTGTTTCTTAACAGGGGAACAATTTTGTCCTGCACCCCCATCCCTAGGGGACAATTGACAATGTTTGAAGACAATTTTGATTATCACAACTGAGGGGAGCTATTGGCATCTAGTGGGTAGAGGCCAGGAATACTGCTAAACACCCTAGAGTGCACAGGACAGTACCGATCTGCCCCCAACAAAGAATTTTCTGGTCCCAACTGTCAGTAGTGCTGTGTTGAGAAACCCCATCTTGATTCTCTATACCAGAGACACTGGCCTTGAACCATCAGCTGCATCAACGTTTATGATACTCAGTCTATGGAGTAGTCTGACAGTTGAAGGATACACCTAGAAGGAATACCACTTTGAATATATAACTGACAAATCTGGATACAGTGCTAAGGGAAGAACTGGGTAAGCAAATAATTGGTGGCTAATTATGCCAAATATAAAAATATAATTTTACATTACTGAGTAAATCAGATTAATATTCTTCTTTAATCCCAGGGGGTCTAAAAATAAGAAGTTATGGACTATGCAATGTTATCCTGACACAGATATTTTGAAACGGTTTATAGAAAGCAGTAAACACGTTTTTTAAAAAAGATAGCCCAAATGAGGTATGAAGAATTAGAAGTCATTTTTCTAGGTCAGATTTTTTTCCCTACAGATCGGATTTTCCATATGCATTCATTCATGCAGATCACAAACTACACTTCTAGCACTCTTTCTCTCTGAAGGTAAATCAGGCTAAAACTAAGAGTTTAAGAACCATTTCTGTACAAGAGAAATTTCCAGCTAAGGGAGAACAACACAAGCTCTAAGATAGGTGTGAAATTTATTTTTAAATTAAGCCACAACTATTCTGCAAACATTTAACTCAGAACCACACCACTGTTAAAGTTTGTTGATTCCATACGAAAGGAAGAACCAACATAAATTAAATTTGAAAATGAAGAAAATAAAATACGTGAAAATTATTTTTAATATGGCTAAAATTCAAATATGCAACATTTTATTCTTTTTACAGGTTTCACTGTCAAAGACAACATGTATATTTTTCTGATGAAAGAGGATGACTGAAATTGACATTCAAGTGAGCATCTGGACACTACCAGTATGTGATGTTGCACAAATTTACTCACATCTGGAGTTACCCTCGTGCTTTTGAATTTTATTTTGGTTAGTGTTACCAGGAGTTAAAATGTATTGAGGGCCTCAGAAAAATTGGCTTTTATTTATTCCCACTTAGAACCCCAGAAGTTGCTTCCTAGTCAGGCACTTCTTACTGATGAAGAAATCCAAGGTGAAATAACTGGCTTAGCCACAAAGACAATGGAAGGTCATTCATTTCTGAGCTGCCAATATCTTTTCTTCTCCTTTTTCTCATTTTAACTTCTAGATTTAGCTCCAAAACATTTGCTCTTTCTCCCTTAAGGGGAAATTCTAGCGTCAGAAGGTTAGTGGAGGGGAGGGTAGTGATGGGTTTAGGTTTTCACAGCAGTTCATTTCAAAACCTCCTACCAAGAGACCACCACTAAAAACTGTTTCTAGAACAAGGCAAAGGGAGAGATTTAAACATGGGGGGAAAAAATGGAAGGAAACAAGAAAGCTCTGGCACTGTGAAAGATTCAGAAAAAAAAAAAAATTCTGATTTCTGCTCTCAAGATGCTTACAATCTTATTCTAGAGGAAAAGGAAAATGAATTCCACTTTAAATGACTGAATATCAAAAAGAAACAGTACAGTTAAGTGTAACAATGGGTGGTAGAAGCAAAATGCTGTGGGGAAGCCATGTCTCTTACCTCTTTTCCAACTCAGAGGAAAGAGACAGTGGGTCAAATTCAAGCTACTCTAGTTTTTGATATTAGTTTCATAATACAGCTATAATCCCATTACAGAGAACTTCAAGGAACTGTTGACATTTTTTTTTCCTGTCCTGTAGTTTATTGTCTCAAGTATTGCTTGAAATACCAGGCTACATGCAGAGATGTTTGCACTAATGGTATTTGTTGACCTGCATTAAGTTAGGGTCAACCTGAATAAACGGAGATGCATACTACAGGGAACCAGTTAGTCAGATTGTTTGTAGTTAGGCTTGCATTATTTTTACAATACTTTATTACTTTTAACCTAAAGACTAGACATTATCCTCAAATAATCTTGTTATTATATGAAACAGTAATATTTATTAAGAATGCCTCTGGAAAGCCCCAAATGGGGATATGCAGAGGAGGACTTACTATGAATTTAATGGAACTTAAACTTCAGGGCCCCTCACTTGCACAGCCCCTCCCAAGACCCTGTACTTAATTTGTAGTCATAATTCTGTATTCTTTTCCTTAAAGAGGGTCCCCAAATAGTTTAAGCGTCTGGCAAAATCTTCATCCACCTTGGGTAGAAAATAATCTTGAAGGAATCAAACCTGACTATCCTGAAAGGCCAAGTCAGAGAAGGATACAAAATGTACTTTTACAAGCATATATAAATTACATTTCCAAATGTATCCCTCCTATCGTTGCTGTCTTCCACCCCTGGCAAAGGATAGATGCCATCTTACCCACTGTTACAAGGTTTCTAGACTCTTTTAATTAGCAATAATCGCGCCTCGGATAAACCTCATTGGCTACGATACTGCCACGGCACAAAGCTCTAGACTCTTTTAAATAAAATCTGTCTGTTCAGTGACTGGGAATAATCGGTGTTTAAAATAAAAGGTGAAAAATTCAGAGACAGAAGATGATTTCTAAGAGTAAAAAGAGAGACACAAATTTTTTGACATAAATAGTAATAATTATTATTCATAGCTAAGGGATACATGCATTTGAGAAAAGGAAGGACTTGGAAATTCAGTACAATTTACAGTAGCACCTATGAAAAGTATGGTGAGTTTAGGCAGAGCGTGGGAATTTTTACCACGAGTAACACCACGTGTCTGTTTTTCTGGTTTCTGAAAACCCCAAATAAATCCCACAAGCACCTCTAAACCCCACCATGGAATTCTGACACTTCTGAGTAAGAAGTTCAGAGGAAAATTAAAACTTTGGATGCACTATGTCTGTCTACAGTTTTTCCTATAATGCCTTGTCCTGCTTTTTAAAGAAAACTGAATAAAAATTAATTCAAAAAATGAATGAAATTATCCCAAATGGAATACTAAATTGAAAAATAGTAGTTAAATTGTTCATAACCATTTTCTGTTACATGTTCTTCCTCTCTCTCTTAGAAATGGAGTAAGAATTCTTCAAATAAAAAATGTAAAACCCATCCCATTCCATAAAGGGCCCACTCACGTAAACAGGAAGCTCATTAAAAGCGCTTTTCTTGGTTTCCTGGCAAAGCCCACTTTTTATTTTGGTGGCAGCACCTATTAAGTAGAGGACTCTTTTTGTGGGCAGGTGAAAAATTAAACATTACAATCCATCAGGCACCCGCTGGATTAGAGTTAGTTGAGCGACTCCTTGACGAGAGCGAACAAGGTAGCTCTGGGATCAAGGAACAGGCTTTGGTCTAGCCCTGTGCTATAGATGATGGGCTTCTCTGTCCAGGCATCACAAATCAGCTCGGAGTTCCAAAAGAGCCAGGAGACGCCAGTTCATAATAGTGCAAAATGTTTCACATGCACATTGAACCATTCTCTCATTTCCTTTACATTTAAATACTGTTTTATTTGTTTCTTTCTTTGCTTTCCCTTTCTGGGAAGCACTGTAGCATAATGGAAAGAGTATGGGTTTTGGAATTTGAAATCTTGGTTTCTAGTCCCTGCTCTGCCAAATACTGTGACATCTTGCCTTCCTGAGCCATCATTTTCTGATCTGTAGAACGGGGACTAACAATTCTTCCTTAATCAGCTCAAATTTTTCAAAGTATAGGTAAGCATCACCTGTCTCAAAAATCAACTGAGGTGAAAATACAAATTTCAGGGCCTCTTTCTGATTCTCTGTAAGTTAGAAAGCCTTGGAATCTGCATTTGAAGCTTGCTACCCAAATAATTTTTGTACACACTAAGGTTTTAGGACCACAGCAGGTTCTGATTAGTCATCAGTGTATACATGTCCATCCCAATCTCCCAATTCATCCCACCACTACCCACACCCCCCGCCGCTTTCCCCCCTTGGTGTCCATGTGTTTGTTCTCTACATCTGTGTCTCTATTTCTGCCCTGCAAATGGGTTCATCTGTACCATTTTACTAGGTTCCACGTATAATAATAATAACCTGCTGTATAAAAAATAAATAAATAAAATTCAAAAAATAAATAAATAAAGTTTTAGGACCACACATCCTAACTTGTCTGAGTCAGAATTAAATTAAATCATGTAGGTGAAATTTATTTCAATCTGTTAACTGCAAATCAAGATGTGTATGCTTAGATGTTCTCATTAGTGATATTTTCCAGGGTAGCTCAAAGAACGAAAGGAAGGACACAGGACCATTTTCCCAAAGATCTTGCTTTGAGCCATTCCTGCCATGCCAACAGCATTCTGCTTTACCTTCAGTTAGGCAGGTTGGTGGGTTGGTGGGGAGAATAGAGCTGAGAGCTGTGACACAGGCGAGGCTTCTGTAGAATTTCATTTATGTGACTGTACCTACCCCACAGGGTGATATAAGGATTAGTTCCTATTTGGTAATTTATTGTGTGTAAAATGCCTTGAGCCCCTTGGAGGAAAGTGCTATATAAATGTAAAATAATAATTATAATAATAATAACCTCAACTATTTAACTGATCAGTGAATTAGCTAGAAGATTTAGGCTGCCAAGGGACAAGGCTGAAACCATTATAAGTAGGAACATTTTACATCATCATATCTCATAACTGTTATCACAGAAAGGGGAAACAAAGGGTGAAAATTAAGATAAATCCATGTTCTCCACTGATTTAAATGACAGAGGATCACTAGTAATGGCTCATGAAAGCCAGGAAATGCAAAAATGACAGCTGCATTGTAATTCTAACTCAGGCACACATCCTGAGATTTTATACACTTTGGTCCTTTATTTGTATAGAAAATATCTCATCAGTGCAACATCTAAAATTTAGCATTATTAATGCACTTGATTATGCTTTTGCTCAGTTGGAATATGTTCATAATTCACCCCTATTGGTAGATAATGGTTTTCCTATATGAAAGGTATTGATGTTATTCTACGAAGTTCCAGGTAATATTTGAATCAGTTGTTTACAAACAACTTGATTCCTGTGTATCTTCCTAAGAAAACTAGGGATTTTAGGAAACTAAAATATATAGGAGATAGCTTTTCTTCCCAGGAATAAAATATTTTGGTGCATAAACTTGCATGAGTTCAACTGCCCTCAGTTCTTACATTATTTGTTTTATTTATTTGATTCGCTTTGTGCAGACCCTTCCACTAAAAAGCTCAAGGGGCTGAACCCAGAACTTTCATATACTGAACGTGAATCACTTCTTAAACCACAAGAAGCAAAAGAAAAGGCTATAGAAATCTTAATGGGCAAGCTTCAGATGCTCCAAAGCAATTGTTTAGTTACTCTACTTAGTTATGCATCGTTCAAAACACTTTCTAAATCGGACAAGAAAGGTTCTTTTGTGAAGAACAGGCTTTGGGGCCTTGAACAAGTTTTAAGTTGTTTTATAGCTCACACACACAGTAGTTTCAATGTGTATGTAAAGAGGTACTTCCAGGCGACAAAGTTTGTAGTTGAGTACTGAAAGGGAAATGGAAAGAAACAAAGCAAGGAGAGGAATTGAGCATGTGGTACCTTGTTCTATTTTTAATTAGTAATTCCTAGCCTCAAAGATTTACACTTAAAAAAAATCCAATACTGAGTGTGTAAAAACAGGTGTAGACTAAGGTGAATGAATACCAGAAAATAAAGTTAATCAGTGTAACTTCAAATTATCTTATAAATACTAAAATTAAGCTTTACTCTGTCTAAAGGAGGAAGAAGGAAACACAGACAAAAATAAAAAAAAAACTAGACCTTGCAATGGATTTTCTTTGCCTGAAATAATAAATATTAGATATGCCTTCTGATTTATAAAAAGCCATGTGATACCTAATCCCCAACATTACAAAACATTCCAAATGTGATGTGTGTTTAAACACATCCATGCATAAACACACATGCACACACACATCAAAAATACTGGTGTTCTAGTATAGCCTTCTTGCTTTAAAGGGCCTCTAAAAAGGGCAGAAGAAAATGGGTATCTGATAAAATGCTTCTGCTGGGGTCACCAGCAGAAAGCAAATCCAGTCAAGTGCTGCCAATAATCATTTCTATTACAAATGTTTTTAAAGTCCATCTTTTCTTTCCATATACTTTTTCCTTTGGTATAGCTAATATGGTGGCCAATGTCCTGGTCTTCTAGTCACATTGGAGTTTCTTGCCCGTGCATCACAAGCTCAGCTGCACTCATCAACGTGGAAAAGCTGACAGCACTGTCTGAAAGACACAGCTTGGGATAATTGCTCCTTGTAACTCCCCTGTCAATGAATATTACCATATTCTTCTCACGAGTAAGGTTACTGTACTTTTTTTCCTTTTTTTTGGATTTCTACACACTTAGCCACTAAGCACATCACTATTCCTTTGATGAAATGGACTAAACATGACAGTGTGAACTGTGGCCTAACATTCTCAAGATTCTGTTTTAAAGCCTCTGTGTTCATATTTTTAAAAATAATCTTTGTCCAGAAGAAGTAAAAATGACAATAATTTTTTTACTTGATATTACTGTTTTCTTAAGAAGGTTAACTGAGAAATATCAATCGATAGGCACAAAGCAAAGAAAAAAAAACACATAAGGCTAGCAAACATACTCTCTTACTGAATTTCTTTCACCTAAATATACAATGGAATCCTCTGACATAATGTGTTTTCTTTCCCTATCATGTTAGGCTGAAGAATAGTTCTTGGGCAAAAGTAGAAAAACCATGCTTTAAGTCTCCTTGTGATCTACACCTTTGAAATATTAGCTTCTCTTTAAATTTTAAATGCTAGCTCATTAAGAAGGAAAAAATTTCAAAGTACTGCAGTCACTAATAACAACAGCAGCAGCAACAGTAACAGTAACGATATTAACATCAACATTAATCAAACTCTTAGATGTCCTAGGCACCACTGTAATCACAGGAATTGACTCATTAAATCTTCACAACAACTCTGCCAGGTAATACTATTATTACTCCCATTTTATGGATGAGAAAATACAGGCACAGAGAGATTAAAATTTTATGCAAGATCACATAGCCAGTAAGTAGAGGAGCCAGGATTCAAATGGAGGGGGCCAGACTCTGACACATAATGAATGTTTGACACCATAGGGCCCAGTGCTCCTTACTTCCCCTGAAGCTCTTCCCGAAGTGGCCAGTGATCAGTGTTTACTTCCCTCCTGAACACTTACACACTTGTTGGCACCTGTGGTTAAAAGCTCAGGATCTGGAGTCATATACAAGAGATTTACCCAAGATACCAGCAGTGCTTAACTCTACCAACATCTGTGCCTCAGTTTCCTCCTGTGTAAAACAGTAACGTTAATACCAATGTCATGTAGTTGTTGTGAAGGTTAAATGCGATAAAGCACATTAGAGCTCAACAGAGGGCCAATGCTTAATAAATGTTAACTTCATTATTACTGATTTTTATCTCTTAATATATATGAACCCTTTCCCCAATTAGACTGTATTTCTTTTCAGAGAAACTGTCAATATGAATCCTCATTGTTTTGTGTTGGGCTTTCTAATTGTTTAATATATGTTGTTGAAATCTTAGATGTCCTAGGTACCACTGTAATAACATGTTAACTCATTAACTCTTCATAACAATTCTATGGGGTAATGTATTTATTTATAATATTATAAGTAATATAATATTTATACCAGTATCTAAAATTTAGTGAGCACTTACTATCTGTCAGGAACTCTGCCAAGTGCATTATGGCATTATCTCATGCAATTCTCCCCAATCCTCTGAACTAGGCACTTTCAAAATCTCCGCTTTACACAGGAGGAAACTGAGGCTCACAGAGGTCACACAGCTAAGTGTTCAAGAATGTGAAACTCTAACCATAGCCCTATACTACCTGCTAAAGAATGAATGTAAGGTAGGTATTCAATAAACATTTGATCCTGATGATGAATCGACTATATTCTTAATTATTTCTGTTGCCAGAAAACTATGCTTAAAGCAAACTAATGTGGCCTAGCCAATATCATTCATTCATTAGTTAACTGTTAAAAAGAGATTACTGTGTGCTAGGTACATGCCAAATACCGGCAATAAAAAGAAAATACTACGGATCTAAAATTTTCTCATCAAAAGCAATTAAGGATTTAATATAATTTCACTTACCATCATTTCTATGTCAACTCATAAAAAATCAAACTTCTTTCTCTCTCCCTTTCCCTCCCTGCCCACTCTTTCTTATTCCTTCTTTTAAACCCAAGTTTCATGGTATTAAATTTATAAAGATTTTTGCCGATAAGAAGCTTATATGTCAAGGCAAGGAACCATTTTAATTATATTTACTCTTCATTTTGAGAATATTTCTTTTTCATATCTGACAAAGACTTTTGAAGTGACTAAAGAAAGGCAAAGCAACCTGATTTAAAAAAAAAAATTCTTTCATGTACAATCTTTTTTCTGTAATAGTCTCATAATAGCTTCGAAATTTTAAAAGAAGGTTTTAGCTGTTTTTGTTCTTTTCAAATTGGAAAAATTTGATTTTTTTCTTCACATGTTTAGATAACCTTTAAAATCAACAAACAAGAAATAAGAACATATTCAATTTTAAAAATACACTCTTCATTGGTGCCTTGGCATCATCAACTAATATCAGCATCACTCTGAAAACTGTGTTTCTATTCTTTTCCATTTCAACAATTCTATATGTTCATATTTAGTAGAAACTAAAGACTGCCTTATAAAAAATTTTCTCTTCATTTGAATAAAAATCTTTTACAAATCAACAGACCAAGAAAAAAATCCTTTGTATTTACCACTATTGAATCAAACAATGGGACATTTGAAGAGTGCATACCATGTCAGAGGCAGGAAAACTTGTGATAAACTGAGAATTGCACCAGCTCACCATTTAATATCACTGCCTCTGTACAGCCTATAGATATTTATTGACTGTCTCAGACTAATGTGTGAGTGCCTGTGGCACTGGCAGAAATATATGAATTACCTACCCAGAGATACTAATAGATACATATAGATGCTAAAACAAACAAAACAATTTTATAGCACCATAAGGGAGAAAAGACTAACATTTACAAAACTGTTTATTGTCCAGGCAAGACTGTAGACTCCAAACATATTATCTCATTTAAATTCTGATAAAAACACTAAGATGGCTAATGTTTACACATTTTAAATAAAAACATAACTGAGTATGAGAATCTTAATCAAATTCCCAGAGGCCACAATATTAGGAGGCTGGAGGGCCAAAATTAAAAAGCATAGGGGGGCTTCCCTGGTGGCGCAGTGGTTGAGAGTCCGCCTGCCGATGCAGGGGACACGGGTTCGTGCCCTGGTCCGGGGAGATCCCACATGCCGCGGAGCGGCTGGGCCTGTGAGCCATGGCCGCTGAGCCTGTGCGTCCGGAGCCTGTGCTCCCAACGGGAGAGGCCACAACAGTGAGAGGCCCGTGTACCGCAAAAAAAAAAAAAAAAAAAAAAAGCATAGAGGCCTTAGACTTTTCCATTTATATTACATTATTTCTTCTTAGGATCTACTTCTAAATCAAAGAAGTTGAAATCAATGTGGATATATATTTTAATAGACGGGTTCACGGAAGAGTGGGATTTTAATGTAGGCATCAAAAGATAGAAATTAATAGGTAATATTTATTGAGTACTTACTACTGTTCTGAACATTCTGGATATACTCACTCACTTAATCCTTACAGCAATATTTTTGGAGGTAAGTAATATTATTATTATTACTGTTATAACGGTGCAGTATGGAAACTGAGCCAAAGAGAAGATAATAAACTTTCCCATAAAGTCACAAAGCTGGTAAGTGTTGTATAGACTTTCTTGTCTGTCGCCCACAGAATTTAACTATCATGTTATATACTGCCTTATTAGTCTGTAAGGGTATTTAATGTGATAGCTTAAATAAAGTTCCAAGCATGGGGCTATTGCCACCACGTTGGAAATTAGGGCTTCTACATATGAATTTTGGGGGGGACACAAACATTCAGTCCATAACACTAGCACTTCCCAAACTTCTTCATGTCATGGCACACATAGAAAGGGGTAATATTTGTCTTGCTTGCTTGCTGGGATAAACTGGGAGGGATTTGGAGCCTTAGAGGAGGCTCTGCTGGGCTAGATATGACTAACCCCTGGAGCTCCAGTTGCCACTAGGCCTCCCTGAGGGGATCAATAACCATTCTACAAAGTTTGGCAAACTACACACTATACCAAACCACAAACTCTTCAGAACACAAACAGCATCAGCCATTATAATCACTGTCTCAGAGCCTCCTTTTGGATCTTTCACAACTGAGCTGATATTTTTCTGGAAAACAACATTAGTGTAGAAAGGGGTTTCCTAGGAGGTTGATCAATAATCACTGGAGAAAAGATGAGGATATTTAGAAAACTGCTGCAGGGCATAGTACAAATTCCAAATAAGTCCACTTTGGAAAAGAGCAGATCAGATAGTTGACTTTTCTTGAAGGGAATGTTTCTAAATATTTATAATTTTACAGTTCTCCGGGTGTCAGCAAGAATGTTGAGAAAGTAAATGGAAATCACCATTTCTTCCTGAAACAGATACTTTTTGTTTTTTTTTTTTTTTTTGGACAGATTCAGTAATCATCAATAGTTTAATCTTCCTAGAATAAAAGTTGAAGAAATTTCCTAAAGTGGGGAAGAAAATCTTATTTTTTCTCAGAGGAGTACAGCTAACATGCAACATCAGGTCCTTTTGTACTCACATGGGGCCAAAATAAACTACGTGGGAAATTAAGATCCCTTTTCCTGAAGTGTCCTTCTTCTTCAGTCCAGAGTGGGACATTCGTTAAAAAGAAGGAGGCTTGTGGTGTTAGGGTGATCATCTTGGTCACCGCACCCTGGACATAACTTTAAAATTTCACGTCTTGGACACTGAGATGCAGGAAGAAAGTTTTGAACTTTCTATTTCATTGTTATTTGTGTTCTGGCACTTCACTAATCTCTCTTACAGAATGTAGACCCTTCCCTGGTGCCAATTATAGATATAGAGGATCTTAGATTTCTATCTAGAAAACAGCTATCAACAGGACATCACCATGTCTCATTTCAGACTAGACTCACATAATCACAGCAATAAATACCCCAAAACAAGAGTCATTAAAAAGCCTGTTGAATTTGATCAGACACTTCAGTATCTGCCACTATTCCTACAGTATGACTCTGAAGTACTCAACTTTATTTTCCCCACCTTGATGTACAGGAGAGATGATATTTAGATTCTAACACATTCTCATGGGTTTACCTAGGGTTATTTGCAATTTCTAGAGTACAAACTAAAACATAACCCATTTTTCTCCCACTTAATAAAGCATATTAGAAAACACAGGTGTATAACTTTATTATAGGGACAGTCTTGTGTTTGTTTTGATTTTTAAAAGAATAAATCACATACTTCAGAAATTTATTAATAGCAACAAATTTGCTGTAATGCATCTCACATGATTGAAACACACCAGTATTTCTTATCACTGGAAATAAAAATCCCTGTGCAGATTACGTATCTCATCCAACAAACATTAATTGAATACCTACTATGTGTCAGGGCAGTGCTAGATACAGGAGACCACAGATGAATAAACAATGTTTCGGGCTTCCCTGGTGGCACAGTGGTTGAGAGTCCGCCTGCCGATGCAGGGGACACGGGTTCGTGCCCCGGTCCGGGAGGATCCCACATGCCGCGGAGCGGCTGGGCCCGTGAGCCATGGCCGCTGAGCCTGCGCGTCCGGAGCCTGTGCTCCGCAACGGGAGAGGCCACAGCAGTGAGAGGCCCGCGTACCACAAAAAAAAAAAAAAGAACAACAATGTTTCTCCCTCCAAATGTTACAGTCTATTGATGTGAGCAACTGGGCTTCTATCTAGCTTTGGGAACGGGGCTATGAATGGGCAATAGCTCATTGTGGGTAGTAGACAGCAGAGAAGCAGATGCTGTGAACTGACTGATTAAAACAAACTAAAAGTCTTCTGACTACCTGACTCATTTGGGTTCCATCCAAAGAAGAGTCTGAGACAAGGACTTGGTGCAGATAGTAATTGGGAAGGTGACCTCAGAAGGCAGTAGTGAAGGAGTGATGAGAGTGAGTCAGGGAGGAGGACTGGAGACTGGAACATTTCTTTTCCACCTCTGTTCCTCCTTTGGTTGAGAGTTGCCCCCGCAGGAAATTAAGCTGCCATTCTAGTTCCCCAATCCAGTGTAGATTTATTGAGCTCTCCCAGCATTGGAAAAGGCCCTGGGCCAGAAAATGGAAGACCAACACAGAGGCCGAGTCTGGGATAACACTGAGCTGCTTCGGTGTGGCTGGAATTACAGGTGAGCTGAGGGATATGTCCCACATACCGGCTAAAGCAGACTATAAAGACGTCTGGGGGTGGAGCATAGACACTGAGCAATCTGATCTAGCACAACCTGATCTAAAGGATGGTCTCGGGAAAGGTTAGACTGACATCTTTTTACTAAATTATATTCCACGTAAAGTGTCTCTGACTCCCGCAAGAAGTCAAACTTTGGGATAGTAAATCCTGACACTGCCCAGCTTAGAAACAGAAAAATGATGATTTGCTAATCGGCTTACCTGATTCTCTGGCTATGATGTCAAGATCAGACTCTTAGCAGTTCTTATGAAAATCCTGACACTCATTCACCAATTACCCTCCAGGAGCTGATATATGTTGATCTCCCTGTGTTTCAGGAGAGAAAGCTTTGAATTGCTTTAGGGAGCTTTTCTAAAAATGGTGATGCATTTTTGCATCATTTTGTCATGACTAGGCCTACTGAAAATTTCCTGACATTCTGAATTCATGGCAATGTTATCTGTGCTGTTGTAGTTGGTTTGCATTTTTTTGTTGTTGTTGTTTTGTATTAAAGTAGAGGAGAAATAAGAAAAGGTGACGGGTTGCATCTAAATGTATTAAGCTTGAAGGCTTTCAACATAAATGAGAAGATTTATAGAAAGTTATTAAGACCTTTAAGCTTCTATAAACATTTCCTCATTGCTGACAATATCTACTTTCGTTAACTTTGCCCAAGCAGTTCCTGTGTTGCTGTAAGGCTGAAGGTGAGTTTATTTTGCACTTTAGCAAGCAGCATAGGAGCTTTCTGGAGAATTTTGGTTTGGGGGCCCAGATCATAAGGTTAAACAATAGATATTTTATGGTTACAGGAGAAGAATTTATAGGCCCTTCACTCTTCTATTATAATGTATAAAGGATATGACTGTATTCCTAATCCCTAGAAAATGTGGTGGACGGGTACATTATGGACGCTTATATGAACATATGTAGCGTCCCTTTGACCACAAGTGGGCAAGTCTTTTAAAAAGTTCTGGGAGAAAAAAAAGAGCCCCAGGGACCATTTAGGCTCTGTCAGTGAGTTCCATTCTGAGACATCAAATCCAGTTGCACAGAAGCCAAATGTCAATATTTACAAAGCTCTTTCCATCTCATATCCACTTCCTTTCCATTTTATGCTTTTTCTTCCCCTTTTCTTTCCTCCCTTTTCCTTGATCCTCTTCTTCACTCTTTATTCCATTTGCTCTTATTTTCCCCATGCCCAGTAGTCAGTCCAGTCTGTGCATCCTGACAGAGGCTTTAGTGATGGAAAAGAAAAGGCCCCAAACAAAGCCATCGACGTCTAAGACAGGGAGCTCTGGAGGGTGGTGGATGGTGATTGGGGCCAAGCCTGAGGATGAGAGTGCTCAGGGCTCTGAGGCTCTTGACCCACCCAGCAAGCCATTAGGCTTCTGCAGGCCTGATGGCTGTATCAAGCCTCGATTTCAAAACTCTTCTGCACTGACAAGGACTTGCTAATTTCAAACTTTCTAACCAATTACAATTAGGAGGAACTGTGGACAATGATCAGTGAGCAAAGTGAAAGTGCTGGGGTGGAGGGGCCCTCATAGGTTTCACTCTGCTGGTAACATGCAGCTGGGACTCTGCTCAGTGAGTAAATAAAAACACAGTACAAAATACAAACGTGCTCAGTGGGTCCCTCTGGCTGTCTCGTTCCCAGTAGTGGGGTATGTAGGAACCTTGAACTGCATTTAGCCCATTAATTTCTGATGGTGTTAATTAAAAACTTTTGATGCTGATTTGAATGGAAAATACCTCAAACAGTGTTTTCTTTATTGAAACACCAAGTTCCAAGTCTTGGACTATTAGGTTAAGCTCTGTCATCAGTGAGACCAACAAAAATGCTTTTCATACCATCTGCTTTGACTAATAGTAATAATAATAATGATAAATGAAAAAGAAGAGAAACTTTAGATTGAAACCCCCTTATTTTAACCTGGTTTTTTTTTAAAGGGCTAAACTGAAAATCTGGGTCCCTGAATGTAGAACATATGATTCAAAAAAATCTTTTTTCAAATCCTTATAGAACATTCAAATCACCCAATGTTCCAGGGCCTGAATTTTTTATATTTTCAAATGGGGAAAGCTGCTTAAAATAAGTGAATCAGCTGCTAAGTGATTTCTCTCTGTCTCTTCCCCTACTCTCTCTTTCAAAACGCTGAAAAAATGCTTAAAATGGTATATGAAATTGATGTGTGCTGCTTAAGAAGCTTAATATAATTACTGAGTATGCAGAGTGTCTATCTGAAAACAAGATAGGTGAGGGCAATAGAAACTGAGTTGGGAGTATTCATCCCTTATGAGGTGTGGGGAATGCTTCCAAATGTTTAATCCACTGAGCAAGGTAAGGGGTGCACAGTAGTTATTCACAGATTTCTCTGTCCTCCCAGAAACCTGGGAAATCCAGAGAGCAATGCAAGGGGATGGTATGACAGACGCTGTGCAAGAAGCGAGCAAATAAAAAGTCCATCTCTGCAATCCAACACTTGTGTGAAGTACTAAGCACACCACCAAAACATCCTGATTGGTTTCTAAGACGCTTCTCCAATTTTATTTTTTAATCATATTTCCTCTTACACCAGGGCCTGAAGCTTTGGACGTCTAGTCTGAGAGGCCCCATGAATGTCCTCTCACAAATGACAGCTTTTCTTTTTCTCTTTTGTGTTTTCGTATACCTAACTATAATTTTCCATCTCCTAACCTGTTTATTCACACTGTTTGCAATATTATCTGAATCCTTAAAAGACCACAAGACTTTCTTTTTTTACTCTGAAGGTCTTCATCACTCTTGTTCTTGTTTTGATCTACAGATCTCTAAAGAGGATGAAGTTCTCCATAAAGGCTAAGCACTTTGGCAGATCTCCCTTCCTTCCCTCCCTAACGACAGGATGCATTGACCTCACCCTCTTAGAAAAGTTTGCAGAATTGGCCTCCCAGTCTGATGGGACATGATAATGATCCTTCAACAACAACAAGGACGACAATGACAACAATAACAGAAAACACTCACTGTAAAGCATAAAGCAGGTGAGGGGAATATGTAGGGCAATAGAACTAAAACTCTAAAAGAGAAATAGGCCTGAGCGAACCACTACATGAACGTATTTGTTCACAAAATTTATGATGTTTCCCTCCCCCAGAGAAAATTGATAGGTGATATTGTCTATAAAGAACTAGTAAATGTAAATTAATAGATATGTAGCAAATGAGTACACTTAATGATGATTTCCAGCTGAAATGATTTTTTTTTTCCTAGAGACCAAGTTTTCGTTAAACTTAATCCTTACTCTCTTCCCTCTCCAGCAGCAGAAACATCTGGTCAGTTTTAGATTCCCCTTGGATTTCCAACTTCAAAGGGAATTATAAAGAATAACAAATTCACGTACCGGCACTAAAAAAAAATTAGAGCAGCAGGAGAGAATGGTAAAATTGTCCTTATTTGACTGCTAGTGACAGGCGCCACAGGCAGAACTACGAGGCAAGACAAAGGCGAGATCACCGGTTGACAACCCGAGTTCCCGGAAAGGACTGAATCTTTGGCTAGATACAAATATGCACAGGGCCCTTACAAACTATAAGGAGCTTTCTCCTTGCTTACGTGAAAAATAAATAAATAGAGTATAAGGAGTAAGAAGGTAAAGAAAAAAAAAAAAGAAATGGGTTCACATGTACCTGTCACATAGCGAGCATTAACAAAAGTTTGTTGAAAGGGTGATCTGGAAAGAATCTTAAAGATTCACTTAACATATGGGTTTTTTATTTAATTTGCAGAAAATTGTGTGAGTTCTGATTCTACAAGGGCTGGATAAGCCATCCCAGAAATAACTCAGGCTCCTAAGAATCTACTAGACCTATCATGTCCTCATAGAAGATTAGACCTCCAAGTCTCAAAAGTAGTCTGTTTCTTCCTTGCTCTGGATCCTTATCAAAGGATGGCTGGAAATCAAAGTCCTACCAGAGTGGAGGAATAGAGTTTGAATGAACTACTGATATTTGTAGCTGTGCCAAAGTTGTGCTTGACATCACTTTATAGAACTGGATTTACCTTTCTCCTTTGTCATTTTCCTAGCAAAACTGAAACACAATTCTTAGAGTGCAGGTCTTGATGTAATCAAACATTAGAAAATGAGAACAGTTAAAGAAAGTACAATTTTGTCATTGTAATTACCTTTTACAAATAGCCTTTCCTCTCTCCTGTTTTATGTGCAATGCGTGCAGCAACAAAAATAAAAATACAGATATGATTAGCCAATCAACTTGTTTGTGGACAAAGAGAGAGAAAGAGTTAAGGGCTAAAATGTCTTTAAATAAGTAATTATAAAGGTCTTTAAACTTAGCATTCAGAGGTTACAGATCCCCACACCACAAATACATTAGGTTGATTCGCAGAATGGCCATCAGAAACTTAGAAAGCAAATTGCTTTTGATAAAAAAGTATACATCAACGGCACCTTAAGAATATTTTATAGAGTAGGATAGAACAAATAAAACCAATTTTCTATGGAGCCCAGCACGGTTTGCTAATGCATCAGTCCCCCCAAATACAGACCATCTCCAAAGGAAGTTCTTTATATCACAGGCTTTGAGTAATCGCTAGTGAAGGGTGAAAAAACAGAGACTTCTCAGCATTTCCAATGTGAAAGGACTGAGTTGGCTACAAAATCATCTCCTTGAATATCTTTGCCTTGAGTGGAGTTTTCATCCTTCTCTCACCACTCCAGGTAAAGCAGAATCATCAGTTATCTCAGTAAAAGAATGCCGTAATTCCCATCCTTATGTTAATTGTGCATGATGGTGTGTTACGTATCTAATAAAGTTTATCCAGAAAATATGCCAACTTCTTGAAACATAGGTCTGATGACATGAACAAAACGTTTTTTTTTTCTTTTGTAACTATCTGTATTTAAGTCTAAAATGAAAGTCCTGGCTTGATGGGGGATTTTCAAAGGATTTCCTGCCCTATCTAAGCAGAATCATCCAACCCTGATTATGAACTAAACTAGAGAGAAGGAGGTACAGGATATGGAATACTACTTTATTCCAAGACGTGCTGTTTTATAGCAAATGTAACAATGGAACAAACACCAGACCCAAAGGCCAAGCATGAGAAAATGCCACACACATACACCAAGAAGTGAACACTATCATTAATCACAGTAGTAGTAGTAATAATAATAATAATAATAATAATAGCTGTTGCCGTGATGAGACATTTAAGTTTCACTTGGGCATAATGAATAATACTTTAGTTAGAAAGACCTACTGGTAAACTTACTCTTCTCTATAAAAGTTACTTTATATTCTAGGTTTATATGACATGAGCTACATAATCCAACACCACATGTAAGAAGAGGATGCAGGAAAAAGTGAAGACTTACACCTTTATTTCAGTTGTCGTGTTGTCAGCATCAATCTTAAAATAATGATGAAAAGGTTAACTGTTTTAAATATGGGTATTATGGGTTATGGTAAAATATCCTTGCAGCTTTAAAATAGTATAGTAGCTAGCTCCTACCTATCTTTTCTTGGAATGCCTGCTTCAACGCCAAGCTGTCAGATACATCCCTGACCTTTTGAGGACATTTTAACGATGGTAATGCCAGGCCAGGGTAAAGAGAAACAGAAATGATCAGAAGACTGAGGGGAAAAAGAAATGAGATGGAAAGAAAAAAATAGTTTGTACTGTTTACACCATCCAGTTTCTGGCAATTTTTACTGATGCTTTCTGTTTGCTTGGGATAGTTTATTGCTTATGTTATTTCTTTTCTTTCTTTCTTTTCCATGTGCTTTCCTCCACCAACTTTGTTTGAAAATATTTTGTATGTGTCCATACTGTAAACCCTCATATTTTTCTAGAGATTTAGTGCAGTGGGGAAGCTCTTTTTTTTTTTTCCTTCCCCAAGGGTTAGGCACATCAGTATTCTTAGCTACTCACTTTCGAGGCCAATGGAAAATGTGCTCTTAAGATTAAATAGACGTGAGTAACACATAAATCCAGTTTATACTGATGCAGGACGTTACGCAGTTACTCACATCCTGAATCTCTGATGAGTGGAACACACCTGTTGGAACAGTCACTGACCTGCAGGTCAAAGACAGCCAGGAAGGATAAAACCTTCACTACTGGTCTTCTGCAGACAACCTACTTGCATGAAGCATTCCTCCTTGTGGCTCTGGGTATAAAGGAGGTGGTCTAGCCATGGGAAATTGACCCACAGAAGGTTCTTTAAATATTCTCAGGATAAACTGGAGTAACACACACGGGCACACAGGCAGTGAGTGCCCTTTGTTCTGCAAGGCACCATCTCCCTCCACGCCCACTTCCCCAAACATAGTGCTTTTCTGAAAAATTATTCAGACTATTAATGGATAATTCCTCCCTTTACAGACTTCCTAAGTACCTCCTTAGGAGGAAACCTTCCATTTCTGCCAATAAATCTTAAAAAACTATAAACATTTAAATCCAGTGTTACATTTGGTTTAAGTATTTTCACCATATTTATCTAGGATGGGTTGGCTGCAGCCATGCTGGACTTCTGAGTAGTTAAAGGTCTATGTTTTCCTTTCACCTCAAATATGGAATTGTATATAACACAACATATATCCAATAATGAGTATAATTAATGCTGCATCGATCTGGCATGCAAATTATCATCCTAAGTTTGAGTCAAGTAAAAAAAAAAAAACCAAAAAAAAAAAAAATTCATCCAAGAAACCTAGCCAAATCTGTAAAATGTCTCTCTAGTCAACCAAATTATCCTTTGGCTTACAGATGTGCCTAAGAATGTTATGAAACACACTGATGAGATTTTATGATCAATTGTTACATTTTAGAAAATGTGATGACAGCACACTCAGAAGAAAACTACTCCTCTACACAATGATTAGAACTATTCATCTGAATGTTTTTAACATTAAAATGTAAAAAGTTCTGATGGGCCTGAAATATTGATGGACTAAAATGCTATAATGACTGGGGTTTGCTTCAAAATAACATGGTGGTAGCACGGGAAAACAATAGACCATGAGTTAATCCCTGTGCAAGCTGGGTTATGGGTACATGGGGGTTCATTGTAGTGATCTGTCTACATTCATGTATTTAAAATTTTTCATAATAAAAATTTTAAAAATTTATACTGATTTGAACTTTCATTCATTTACTCATTATTTATTGACTGATTCATTTACTTTTTATATGTAAGATTATGGAAACAAAAAGTTAAAAAAAAATACTCTTGTTGGACATTTAGGTTAAGTAAGCTATTCCTCTTCAGAAATAGTATATATTTATTTAAAATGATGTTTATAAGGACTATGTAATTACATGTAGAATTCTGAGGTTAAATTTTGAAAGCAGGACATAAAATTATATGGAAAGTATGATTACAGCATGTTTTAAAAAATATATCCTCAGGGGAAAATGAGCGTAAAGAAATATATCAAATGGTTATTAATGGTTGGATTTAAATTACAGAAATAATTACTTTAATTTTTCTTCATTTTACTCCAGTGTGTTTTTCCAAATTATTTTTAATAAGCATGTATCATTTTTAAATGAAAATAAATATTTATTCATTAGTGGATAAGATGTGCTCTCCTTTCCCAAGGAGCTTTTTATTTACTAAAACAGAGAAACTACAAACATACAGCATTGCCCTGATAGTTTAAATCTTCATACCTAGAAGTGAAATACACCCACAGGAAAAGAAATGTCAATACAGATTTTATCTGATCGTAGAAACATAAAGAGCTTTCTGTGTGTTGGATAGAAATAGGGGAGGAACTGGCTTCTTTGCAAGCCAGAAAGAGTGTGAAATTCAGGCCATTTTGTGATGAGATCATTTCGCAATGAATGCAGGCAATGACAAATAAAAGTTACCAAATGAGGCTGTCCCTTGAGTTCTTAACATTCTCACTCTTTCTTTTGGGGCAGTATAACGAGTAAAGCTTGGGAGTGGGAGTAGGGAGTTACAATCTAAAGGCTTGTGCCCTTCACTGGCAAGATGGGTACATTCAGAAAGACAGATAGATGTACAACAGAATTAGAAACAAAAATACAGTAGACAACTGTGGATTATGTGTAATGGATATGGAAAGTCTCTGCTAGAAAGCTATCTGTATTACCCCAAGAGATTACTTTCCTCATTTTATGCAAATTCATATAAAGTGAAGTCAAGAGTGTAGATGCTAAACGTTTGGATGAATATGATGCTCATGACTAAATAGGCCTGGCTAGAGCAAGGGAGAATATATTCAGATGCCAGGTAAGTCACCCCTTTACTCCTCCCCTCTCTGGTACATCTGCCAGTGCATTTCTATGTAGGCCAATCTCTAGCAAACTCAACTCTTTCAAGCTCTGTCTGACTTGATGGTGTTCTACCAATATACCCTCAGTCCTGACCTGCACTCTCCTCCCAGCCACTGAACTCTCAAGAATTCTAGAAACTTTGAATTTTGAAACTTTACCAATTCTCACTAAAGGACACATAGACCTCAAAGTTTCAAACCTAGGCTAGCTTGAAGCCCTGGTGTTGGTCCTCTTACTTAATTGGTAATGTTGGTGGTAGTGGTGAGGGTTGTCCACGTCCCCTTCGTTTGTGCATACACACAAGAGCAGTCATGTCTGATTTTAAGGCTGATCCACATGAAGTAAATGCACGCCAAATGTGTAGCATATCATTGAATAATAACATGTAGTTCAAAGCATCACAGAATATGTTTGGAGGGTTTTGTTTGCATAATGCCAAAACATTCAGTGTTCCACATGGAAACATCAGTGCCCAACTTCACCAAATCACCTTCTCTGTCCACTCAGGTGTCCTCTGAATACTTCCACCCCAGTGTAGCAAAATCACTGTAAACCATTTGTTGAACTCTGTGACAACAGGTTCTCAAGATCATGTTTCATATCATTCTAAATGATGGTATTTCAAGTGAACAAATAGGATATGAAATAGGTACCCTTCACCAATGTCAAAATACGTTCTGTTCAAATTTAGTACTTGAGGTGGTGGACTCACCACAGCTTTAGGTTTAAGTCTTTCTGAGGTTAGGCGAAATATACTTGGCTTCTTTGTACCTCAGCATTTTGGACCGCCATTTAGAGATGATGAAAGTTGCTTACCAGACGGCAACGTCACGAGGAAAATCCAGTTAGTGATGGTGAAACATTCTGAAATGAAAAGAGCACTGTTGCTGCTAGGTATTTAATAAATCTATGACAATCATAGAAAATAACCCCATTTACTTTTCACTCAGGCCACTGACACACTGATACTATATAAAAAGTAAAGGATGCTCCCCTTTGGGAATGAAAATACAACTGTGCCCTGAGAAAGTGCTTTTGTAGCTGCCTGTGTGCTTAACTTTAAGGCTCTAACCAGTTGCAACCAGTTGTGAATGACTTGCTGCCTATTTCTGTAATTCACTGTAACTTGTGTTGAGAAAGTTATGTTTTATGGTTAATTATCTGTGGTCTGTTTAAAAAAATAAATCAAACCATTGTGAACCACCAGGATTTGCAGCTCCGTTTGAACTTTACTGTACTTTTGATTAAACATTTTGTAAATAAAAACAAACTGGTTTCTCCTTGTTTGGGGTTGTTTGTTACTTGTGTTCTGGATATAAATATTGTGGCAATAGTGGTAGAACAAGCTATGGATTATTTACCCCTGGTTTCATGAGTTGTGAGTTACTGGCCTTATCCTCTTTCATGAGTATAAATAAATGTATAGTGTTATATTCCAAGTCCTGTAAGACAACTGGAATGAGTGAACTGAAACCTTTCAAAACCAAAACCTTTTATGCTAAGTCACAGAACAACAAAACAAACCCCAAATTAACATTTAAAAAGCTTCTACTGTGGAGCAACAAAATCCCCAAATATTATATAATCTGCATTTTAAAAACTGCTTCCCTAACAAGCAGCAGTCTACCAATAATTCCACACGCATGTCTTTTCACTTCTTTTATAATGGAGACGCCATAGGTGGTTTTACCAGAGATCACCTCCCACCCCCAATATCAACACCAGAATGAGGCCTTGAAAATAGCCAGCATAATAACTTAAGCCAAAATCGATTTAGCAAGATCAGGAATTACTGTAGCTAAAAGTAATGAAACAATATATAAAAGAAGAATTCTATATAAAATTTGTCTGTTGTCATCATCCTAGGACCTGTATAAATAAAAGAAGTCTAAAAAATAATTGCCTAGAGAAAATGAGAAAAGCCAAGATTTAAAGGACCCTGTGGCAGAGTGTAAGAGGAGCATATTTGAGACCCAGAATCGTTATATCCCTAACACATTTTCATATGAAACTTAACCAGGATTACCAAAGTACCTTGCTCAAAATTATGTTTTTTAAATGATCCAATGATCTGTGCAGCACTGACCATTACAAAGGACCTCTAGGAAAGATATAAAATATCCTTCTGCACTTTGTTATTTTTATAAAGACAGAGACAGGATAATAAGGGTTTTCTTATAAAATGGGGTCTGAAGCTTGGAGTGCTGCATCTGGTTTCACCTTACCCCTTTATTACTCACATTGCTTACTGCTTACCTGCATAAGTACTAAGAGGGAACAGCCACCGCAGCTCCCCAAAATATATTTATGAAGCAGATACGATGTGCCAGGCACAACTAGAGTGATTCTTCTTGAAAAGGTAAGTCAGTGACTGAGGTTCTTGCAACATTTAAAAATCTCTATTGTGCCAATAGAAATGAGAAGCCAGGTTAAAAGAGTTGTGAAGTACTTCTGAAAAATTAGAAAATGTTTAAATCTTCCCCTAGATTCTTGAACACCCTGGGAATAGAAAGTTTAGGGCTACCAGCCCTTCCTCAGCCTGGATCCCACATTGCAGAAGAAAAACTAGAAGTAGGCTATATGTTCTCTGTGACGTGGTTACAGCCAAAAAAGGGGGCTGAATAGAATCGGCTGGCATTCATTGGGCGTTGAAAGGTCAATTCTGAACCTGAGTATGGTTCAGAGAGTGCAAAAAAACTCCGAGATGGAATTGGAAGATATTCTGATAAACTGAGGCAGGAAAAAAAGTCCAAAGATGTTTTACTCAAAGATGTTTTCCTCTACTTCTTTGATAACCAGATGGCTCCAACTATTTTGGACAATCAAGAAAATGCTCCTCTATAGAGGTCTAAGTTTTCTTTTAAATCCAAGCAAACCCATTTGAAAAGCGGGGTATTCTAAATGATTCTCTGTATACAGAACTACACACCAAAATTAAGTGCTTGGCTACAGAAGATTAATCATGTTACTATTACATTATAAAGAAACATTTTACATGGTGCAGAATTCATTTTGATAATCAGGTACACACATTCAAAACTGCCTATTGGAACCCACACTCAGCTATAACTGAGAAAACCATAATTCAAAAAGATACATGCACCCCAATGTTCAATGCAGCACTATTTACAATAGCCAAGACATGGAAGCAACATAAACGTCCGTTGACAGATGAATGGATAAAGAAGATATGGTATATTTATACAATGGAATATTACTCAGCCGTAAAAAGAATGAAATAATGCCTTTTGCAGCAACACGGATGGACTTAGAGATTATTTTACCAAGTAAAGTAAGCCAGACTGAGAAAGACAAATATACAATATCGCTCACATGTAGAATCTAAAAAAAAAAAGTGATACAGATGAGTTTATATACAAAATAGAAATAGACCCACAGACATAGAAAACAAACTTATGGGGCTTCCCTGGTAGCACAGCGTTTAAGGATCCACCTGCCAATGCAGGGGACACAGGTTCGAGCCCTGGTCCGGGAAGATCCCACATGCCACGGAGTAACTAAGCCCGTGTGCCACAACTACTGAGCCTGTGCTCTAGAGCCTGTGAGCCACAACTACTGAGCCTGCGCGCCACAACTACTGAAGCTCGTGTGCCACAACTACTGAAGCCCGTGCATCTAGAGCCCGTGTGCCACAACAAGAGAAGCCACCGCAATGAGAAGCCCACGCACCGCAAAAAAGAGTAGCCCCCGCTCGCTGCAACTAGAGAAATCCCGCCCACAGCAACGAAGACCTGATGCAGCCAAAAATAAATAAATAAATGTATTAGGAAAAAAAAAGGAGAAATCAAACTTACGGTTGCCAAAGGGGAAAAGGGGGGAAGGATACATTAGGAGTTTGGGATTAACATATACACACTACTATATATAAAATAGATAACCAACAAGGACCTACTGTATAGCACAGGGAACTATACTCAATAATTTTTAATGACCTATAAGGGAAAAGAATATTAAAAAGAATAGATACATATATGTATAACTGAATCACTTTGCTGTACACCTGAAACTAACACAGCATTGTAAATCAACTTATATGCCAATAAAAAAGTTAAAAAAATATGAAGAGGGACACAGAAAAAATATATGTATGAATATGTGTGAATATCCTGCTTAAAGACTAGAATATTGTGGCTAATTTTCATTATATTCCACAAACATATCTATCTGAGCTATAGATTCTTTCAAGGAAAAAAAAAAGCTGAAAGGAGACACATTTACAAAATACTTTAATAATGTATGCTAGTTTAGTCATTATTCATATTAAGACAACAAAAGATGTCCCCATGTCATCATACATACAGAGATATGACAACCCCAGTGATCTTGATCATTCAGTTGTTACAACACAGAGCCATATTCAGGCAATGAAACCTGAAAAACCAGACAAAACTCTCCTGGCTTTGATTTTTATCTTTATGCACCAGATTTTTCCATACAAAAGGAATCCCAAATTCAATAGCTAACACATAAGAGAAAGTTAAACAAACTAGGAAATAGCCTGAATCTTTTATAAGAAGTAAGGAAAAACTCACCTCCTACCTTTAGTAAAATTAAAGGAACCAATTTCATATGGCCTTACCATCCAGAAGTAAAGTGTGACCTAAAGGAATGATACTGATCCCAAACACACAGAGATGAACCTCAGTAGTTCCTACTCAGATCCATCCTCTCTCCCTCCTACTTTTACCTTTCCTTATTGTATTAAGAACACTCAGACCTACCACCACACTACCTCTCACACACGTGATCTCACTTTCTTCTAGCAGAAACCTCACAATGCCTAATGCTGTGCTCTCTAGCATTTTGTATCCCTTTTAAAACCATTTGATAGGCAGAAACTAAAAGGGAAGAACAGACAAACCCCCAAAGCCCTCCAACCTCCCTCATCAGAAAAATGCCCGGTCCCCAGAGGACATCAGTCAGTTAAGTGAAACAAAATATCATAGCAGGGAAGGAAGACTGATAAACCTTAGACAAATCTCACTGTGTTCCCATCTGGGAAGGGAGTTACTCCAATGAAAAAGTAGTGGGTGTGGGAAAGAAGCGAAGAGCTACAAAAAGAGAAAGAGGAAAAAGAATACTTTTATAATATGTTTGAGACTTAAAGGCAGTACAATGAATCCAAAGGTGTTCCAGGGAATAGTGTGAGAGAAAGTTTTAAATGAGAATTCCAGAGACTACAGGTTCGTAAATGAAACTGTTGTTCAAAGGGTGAATCCTATAGGGAGTTTGAATTAAGTGTCTCTGCTGTAGAATCTAGATGTTTTCTCTTTCCTTAAGACTTTGGGGTTTGAATGTACTTTGTCATGAGAAAAAAACAGTAGAGCTTTATACAGCTCCCAAAGTAAAAAGCAAGAGAAAGACAGGGTTTATATAACCAGCTTTTTACATAAATATTACATCAGGATACATTTCAAATGAAAACACACACATACACACACACACAGCTGTCTTCCTTATCCTTTCTATTTTAAAATTCACTTCATATTTTAAATGTTGTTGATTTTTCACAAAATAAGTAAAAAAGCATTAAACACCTCAGAATAATTTTAGTCTTATATTACCTGGAAAATTTACCACATCATGGAGGGTCACAAAATCTTGTTTTAAAGCCAGTTAAGACACTGACAATTATGGGATGTTTTGCTGCAGCCCAGGGCAACTAGAAATGGTCGTGAATGTTAGCTAACTCCCTTCTCAACAGTCTGAGAAAAGGGAAAAAAAAGTGTAAGTTTTCCCCATCTGTTATTTCCTTTTTTTTCTTTTTGGCTGTGGAAAAGTAAAATTATGCAAGAGCTTTTGAATGTAAAGGCTGTGTGTGCTTTTTCCCTTTTTGTCTCTGTGTACCGGTTATGTGATGTTGCGTAACTGAGTACAGAGTAGGCGGTTAGCGTTTACTATTGATTTACACTATGCCATCTAATGAATTCAGAACACTAAAAAGAAAGGAGCAGGAGGGGAGGGAGGAAAAAAGAGAAAGAGAAAAACAGGGAGAGAAAAGAGGAGGACCGAACAGAGGGGAGAGAGAAAGAGCTCATTTAGAGAAACAATTCTAATGCCTGGAATAGTTTCATTCTTATTCCCTGTAGCTCTGACTTTCCGTTATTGTTCAGGTCTCAGAAAAACAGATTTGAGCTAGTGACCCCAATATTCCAACCTTATTTCTAATGAGGATTACTGGCAGGTGAGTGTCTGAAAGTGCTAATGTGTCAAATTACTTGAAAGCAAATCCACTAAACTGTCAGACTTCTCCACATGCACCTATTTGTCATTCTCTTGATGCCTTTGGGAATCTGTATCTGTGATAGCCAATGATATGGTCCAACTAGTTTACCTAGTAGCAAATATTATTTGAAAGACACACAGGGATATCATCAGGGCAAAGAGAAATATATTCAATTTTACCCATCTTCTTTAAAAATGCATGAAGAACGCGTTTAGAAATCTTTGAATAGATCACTATTTTACTTTGGAAGAAGATATGCCACACATTATTTTGCTAAACAGAACAGCCCAATATAGGACAATGACAGAGAAATGGGCAATGAGAAAAGATTCTAAACTGATGAACATGCTTGTAAAGGAAATTTAAATAATTTCTTATATTGTGCTTATGGAGAGCACTTAAAATTTAACTTTTGGTCTGGATGACTACAGACATCTCCAGTCCTCTGAGGCTGCCTGGTGCTTCCCATGCCATACAATGAGTTCCCAAGGCTGAGGCCAGAAAGTAAGGGTGAAGTTGATCCTCTTGCTAGGCACAGGACCGTCGTGTACCTGAGTGCCCTCCTATGGCTGAGGACAATCACTAAAGTGAGAAAGAGAAACAGAAGTTCTCTTTATTAGCAGCCAGCTAGAGAGCAAGGTAGGGAGCTTGAATCTGCGTTTGTAAATGGTGACTAGAAAAAAAATCACAGGAGCTCATCTAAAGGAAAGAACAAGAGTTTGGTGTTTCATTTCTGATCATCCAGTGATCTTCTCTTTTCATCCATTTTAACTTAGAAAATAATAAACAGATGACTACTCCATCCATTTTTCAAGGATGCTTTAATGAGGGATGGCCATGTGCACACAGTTTATACCTAGCACCTAGCACAGTGCTTGGCACATTCTCTGTGCTCAGCAATATTTGTTGAAACAGTAAAATGTTTATGGGAGAAACATCTCTGTAGGAAAAGTATACTAGAAAAGCCTCAGAAAATATATTCCAATGACTTACAGGAAATCTTAGGCTGTGCTTTGGCTGTAGACACAAAATAATGATGTAGATAAAGTGTCAAACAGTTATTTGGGGATCAGTTCACTTTAGTTCCATTTATTAGAAAAAAAGCTTAACAAAATTATAATACTGGTAATATCAGCAAAGTTTTGTGTTCATTTCCACCATCCCTTTGGACTATTTTTCATTTTAGACTTGGGCACAGAAAAGTCCATTTTAATTTCCATGGACACATTCTAAAGGAAAAGTCATGGGATAGCAACATAATTCATGTTTTAAAAAATACTGAGAAGAATATAGCCATTTAGTAATGGGAGAGAATACAGCATTTTGCTGAAGGGCAAGGCAGGTTGAGTTTTGATTAGGTTATGCAAATTTAAATTAATAGAAGGGCAACCAAGAATGTACTGATTTCCATTTTCTTGGTTAAACAGGAGTTTTAAATTTCTGGATTAGAAAGTCAGAAGTGCCATCTTTCAGTTAATTGGAGAATAAGACCTTAAGAGAAAGAATTGAAAGTATAATCTCTCAAAAATTCCAGTTGAAGATTTAACTAAAAGTGTGTTTGGCAATGGTAGCTATAGTACTTTTTATAAAGTGGGGCTACCATCTTGTTAACTCATCCGGGACTAAGCATGCACATATCAGTAAAAACTTCCAAACTTTTTTTTTTTCTTTTTAACTTTGATCATTAGTATAATCTAATCTAATTCAGCAACTTCCTTCAATAAGTATCCTGGCAGTAGGTCAACAAGATCATACCATGTGCTGTTTCATTTCATGGATTCTTAAAAGTGGATAAGAATGTGCCTGGCCCCCTCATTTTATATGCGAGGATTCTGAAGCTCAGAAGGTAATTTTCTCAGGGGTATATATTCTGAGACAGATCTGGGACTAAAGCTCACAGTTCATTTCTCCACAGCATAGAATAAGTCAAAGCTGCATAGAGTGAATCTTATTTTAAATGCTATAAAGAGAGATTTCAAAAGACTTTTTATTAAGATTTGGACTGCTTACATAATGTAAAATGTTCACCTCAAAGCTATCTTATACTTAATTTTCCATCTTTAATCAGAGTCTCCTCTTCCTCCTCTTTTTCTTCCTCCTCTTATTCTTTAGATCTTTGGATTGCCTTTTCTACTCTGATTCTCACTCATTTATCCCCATATCTAACTTCAAATTCTTCCCTTTTATCACTTTTCATCTGTTTCTCCAACTTGTATTTATTACTCTTCCTCATAAAAATCATTTCTTTTCTGTTCATGTGTTTTGAGATCCTCAGAAATCATAAAGGAAGGAAAAGTTCGAATTTAGTACCATACAATAATCTTTGGTATACACTTCGGTAAGTTTTTTTAAACTGCAACAAGATACTGACAACCTGAGGGTAAACTATAGCTAGAGGCTTTGCCTGTGATACAGCTGTCTAGACCTCTGCACTGCTGGAGAGGAGACTGGGGCCTAGTGTTACAAGAAATCTCATCTAAGATAGAGAGCAAAGGCTCGCAATCTCCAGACCCGACCACTCATTTTTCTACTACACCAGGTCACCTTTTTGCTTCCTTTTCTTTCTCTCCATTCCACAGTCACAACTATTTTGAGACTGATTGCGGCAAAGCAGGAGGAGATCCAGAGAAATCCTAGTGGCTTAACGTGGTTTAATGATACTGGCCAAACTCTCAATGCCAAAAAAAGACAGAAAGCTGCATACTAAATTTGTAGTTACACAGAAAGTGGAGTCTGAGGGGGTTCAAAGAGAACTTGGACCTGAGAAAGGTCTCTGTGTAACAGTGACATTGCTGCCAGAATCATTTAGGTTGTGTCATTGTTTCCCTTATAAAGCTTAACTCTTATGGGGTTTACAATTCAGCTAAAATGATCAGCTCCAGGCTGAAATGCAGCTCTAGATATCTTAGAGTGGGAGGTTTTCTTTTTTTTTTTTTTCCTCCTTATTCCTTAACAAAGAACATATACAGCAACTATTCAGCCATTTCAATGACATCTGGATTCTGACCGCACGCCTCTCCCTAAAAAGGAGTAGGTGCTAATCAAGGAGCCTAATCTACAGTGAGTTAAAGTAAGCAACATCCACTGTGGAATGAAGGACGTGAAACTGGTATATGAATGGGCAATAAACAGATGTTCTATTATTTTAAAAGGCTTAATGTACATCACTTGGATAGATATTTCATTCCACTTTACTGATGTGAATAGGATTTTGGCAGTAGCTTGGTGAAGTCTCCCATTTGTTAACTAGAAAACATTACAATTACAGGAGGCAGAAATTCCTGGTGCTTTCCTTAGATCTCTTTCCTCATAAGCCCATTCCCAGGGTAGCTATAAGATAATCAATAATTTTAAAAACTCCTTGCTCCTATGTCTCTAGTATTGGTTATAACGTCTACAGTATGATGCTGTGCCACAGTGTTGAGAAGGGATAGGAGGAGGAAGTCCCAGACATAAATTAAAATTAATAGGCCAGAAGGAAACTAGCATTTATTGAGTACATATTATGTGCTATATCCTTCATTGATATTATCCCATTTAATATAAATCCCCTGTGAAGTAAGATTGGCCTAAGTTTCATAGATTAGCAACCTAGTTACAGAGCTGTTAGCTAACTTGCTTAAGGACACAGAGCTAATTAAAAAGTTGTGCCGGGGAGGATAAGGACATGTCTGACTCCCAGGCCCACACGTAATGTAATGTACCACAAAGCCAGGAGCAGAATATGAAGCCATCTAACCCCAAAAAAATTTCTCTAAACCAATGATGAGAACCACCAAAATCCTAAAGTAGGGGGTGGGAAGGATAAATGACTCCTAAGGACAAACAGATTTTTGCTTTGCTCTTGGCTATGATAAATCCCTGTTTTCCAAATGCATAGTTGGAAAACGTTCCTTGTCATAGGTAAAGAAACGCACAATTTCACAGGAACCTTTAAATCAGACCAGATATTTAAGTGTTTTTAAAAATTCCTTTAAAGATTTATACTGGATAAAGGTGAAAAATATAATGCATATAAAATCTGATTAGTGTATTAACAATTGAATATATCTGTGTATGTATATGTATATGTGTGTATGTGTGTGTACACACAATTTTTTTTCTCTTTGCTAAAGTTTCTGGTAATTGCTATAAAGTGCTTGACAAAATCTAAACAATGAATATGTTAAGCGAGGAGAAAAGGAAAGAAACAAAGAATAAGAAAAAGAGAGGCATGTGTGTGTGCATGTGTGTGTGTGTGTACATAACTTTCCTCAACATTTTAATCCTAAAATATTTCTTAAGCTAAATAAGCCATAATGCTGTAAGTCTACATTGTGTGTGTGTGTGTGTGTGTGTGTGTATACAATTTTTTTCTCCTTGCCAAAATTTCTGGTAATTACCGTAAAGTACTTGACAAAATCTAAACAGTGAACATGTTAGGCCAGGAGAAAAGGAAAGAAACAAAGAAAAAGAAAAGAAAAGAAATGTGTGTGAGCTTGGTGCTTTGTGACCACCTAGAGGGGTGGGATAGGGAGGGTGGGAGGGAGATGCAAGAGGGAGGGGATATGGGGATATATGTATACGTATAGCTGATTCACTTTGTTATAAAGCAGAAACTAGCACACTATTGTAAAGCAGTTATACTCCAATAAAGATGTTAAAAAAAACAACAGATAACTAATGAGAACTTGCTGCATAGCACAGGAAACTCTATACTCAGTGCTCTGTTGTGACTTAAATGGGAAGGAAATCTAAAAAAGAGGGAATATATGTGTACATTTAACTGATTCACTTTGCTGTACAGCAGAAACTAACACAACATTGTAAAGCAACTATACTCCAATAAAAATTAATTTTAAAAAATGTGTGTGTGTGTGTAAAGATAAAGAGGTTTTACAATGTTAATTTGACAAATGATTGTTTTTCAAAAGTTTACTTTTCTATACTGAATCTTTTATATGCAGACATTTTATAATGCTCATGAATAAACACTTGTTGAAGATAACATTAGAACTCATTAAGTAAATAACAGCAGCTTTGAAAAGTCTACATTTTGAAGTACTATAGAGTTTATCAACTTTACACATTGCAATGAAGCATTCTTTCAAAATAATAAAATGGAGCATATACTCCATTTTTCATACAATACAGGTTTTGGGAATGAATCTTTCATAACTGTATTATTGTGGTGTGTGTGTGTGTGTGTGTGTGTGTGTGTGTGTGTGTGTTAGAGGTACTATTCTCAAGACCTTTGGGACACTTTTCTTAATATATTTTTAAAATCATAGTTTGGTGAAGAACTTAAAGTAATAGCAGCCAGACAGATGTGAAAGGAAGAATTAACAGTTCTTAGGCAGCACTAATTTATTCCTCAACTTTTAATGAGCCCTTCTTGCTCTGTCCTTCCCTCCTTTTCACCCTCAAGTCCGAATTTGTTTGAGAGGAAGAAGAAACACTAGCTTCTGGCTTAGAAGAAGCACAAAAGAGAAGAGAACTGGACCACCTTCTGGGCCCCCATTTCTCATCCTTATAAGGAAAAGCAGTAGTAAACTGATCAACAGGAAAAGCGATGACAAGGACTCTGACACTTTTGTGGTTTGAGGCAAAAGCGGGATTTGCATTTGCACAATTCCAAGGACTTTCTTCAAAATTTAGCTTCTCTGGATGTTCTTATAATGACACTGAAGAAGACACATGATCTGTTGAGGGATATAGGTGAGATGTGGGGGAAAGAGGAGGCACTCCTTATTTTCATATAGTATTTAAACATATGACCAAGATATAACTTGCAACATTAAAAAAAATTACCCAGTTAACTCGAACCTGCTAAAAATAACTCAGAATACCCTCCCCATGAAAACAAAACAAAATAAAGCAAAAACTCACAACCAGTTATTTTGACTGGTGAAAACAGTGACATGAAAGTAACAGATGGAAGCCCAGTTTTACTCACACAACATACTCACTAAGCACAGTCACAAGCATCCCCACGAAAATAACTTAACAATGCTGACTTTGGCCTTATGCTTAAAATATCTCCTTTAGGTTGGTTTCCTTGAAGACTTCAGGGGGCTTGTGAAAAATGACATAGAATGAAATTAACTCATCTGTCCATACCCAGAAACAGGAAAGAGCTGCCAATCACAGCCTATAAAGAGGACCTTTGTCAAGTCCTTTCTCAGGATTGGAACAGGTGTTCTTTTCTTATGTATTATTTTTTTGTTGTCTGGTAGTATTTTTAGGAAAGGTGATATATCTGTACTTTTAAAAACACCACACTACATAGCATCTAAAAACTTTCATAAATCAAATAATTAAAAGTAACAAATCTTCCTGCTTATTGCTCCTCAAAGCTGTAAGAAAGGTTATTTTCTTACCTTACACCGTGGCTTCTGATCTGACAGTGTCATTCAATCAATAATTTCAATGTCAGTTACTGATTTTCACTTCTTTTATTACAAAGACTTCCAGCAATAATGAAATGGTGCTGATCTGCTTGCTTTCACTCTATATAACGTCTATATTTATATGCTTTGCTTCTATTTGGATCTATATTTATCTGCTTTATCTGCCTACAGTGCATCTGTTTCTCATACACACAGACATATATTTATATATATACACACATACTGTATATATATAGGTTATATATAAACACGCATATCCACAAAAATGTATGAATGTATGCTAGTGTGCTTACTTCAACAAGCATGCAGGTGCATAAATACTCAGACACATGACAAATATACAAAGAAAATAAATGTACATGTAAACATAGTTGCACAGGGAGAAGAATAGCTCAACAATAGGCCTGTCTAAATACTTGGCTGTTGGCCTTTGAGGCTTACACACCACTGAGTGACAGCCATAGAGTACTCTGGGAAGGAGAAAAATCTTCAGAAGGCAAAACTATATAACTAAATAGAGAGCATTCATTCTGATTTATTCATTTTAAAGACGAGGAAACTGAGACACTGAGAGGCTAAGAGCAAAGATTTTACAGCTTTTTAGTGGCAGAGCTGGAAATAGAACTCGAATCTCTGCCTTCTAGACACTCTTGTGCTACGCTGAATTGAAGTGATGAAAACATTTTTCTCAAACACAGTATCATCTTCTGATTTCCACTCTTTTCTAGTTTACCTTTTCCTTGCTACATGAAATCTAAGCAACCAACATTCACTGAGGGTCAGGCACTGTTCCAACTGTTTAAATGTGCTATTTCATTTAATCTGCACAATATCTTCAAAACATAGGTATTATTATTCATGTCCATCTTACAGATAAAAAAATCTGAGCCTTGGTGGGTTAAATAACTCACCCAAAGCGACACAGCTTGTAAGCAAAAGAGCTGAGCTCCTGTGATACTCCGAGGCCCATGTCTTTTCCACGAGATCATAATGCTTTCCTTAATATACACCTCAATGTCCTATGAACCTCCCCTCCTGCCCACAGCCTAACCATCATACAAATCTAATAACTGGTCTGTTTCAGGATATATAACAAGTCTAAAGCAGAAATCCTCTCAAACTAAGAAAAGTAAAGAAGGGTGGAACAGGTATAAGTTACATATCCCTAGTATGTAGCACATATCCACTACTAGAAAGCTGAAATATGCAAAATTGCGTCCAAAAAAATTACCCCATGAGTAGTCTTATGTGATTTAAAGTCTTAATAACTTCTAGTCTGTGAACATTTTATGTCATTTTCATCAAAGATCACAGCAAACTGATACAATTGAATCAAATGGTTAATAGAGGCACGAGCAAGGAAAGGGAAGATAGCAAAAGGAAGAAAGAACCACACCCCCTCTTCCTCCTTTCCTGAGGCAACACTTCCAAAGCAAACACTCATCAAAAAATACAAAGCTAGCACCAATAATTGTTATTTCATCCCCACCGAAGTGTCTAGAACAAATTCAGAAAAGAAACTATGTCTACATATGGTAAGGTAATTTTACACAAATTTCCTCAGCTAGTAACCAGTCCTGAGCTATCCCAACACATAGAAGTTTTACACTTTGTTCAGTTCACACAGAACCCAGTACTAGGAGATGCCATGTGGATTTGTGAAACTCCCTGGGGCATACTGCATCCGTAAGCCAAGGAACAGAAATTACACTGATCCATATATGCAGCTCTTCATCTGTGACATATTGATAATTACTCTTTATTTATGAATTACATCCAAGTTATAAAAACAAGTTTCAGACATTTGTCACAAACAGGGTACATTTCACTTAACTCTTTCAGAACAGCATCTCGATGTGGTGTACAGGAAATGGGAGCTGTCGTACAATGGAGTCTGATGTTGTGGAAAGATTATAACCTTGAGAGAGAGACTGACTTGAGTATGAATCCCAGTTCTTCCACTTATTAGCAATATAAATATAGGCACATCACTTAAACAGCCCTAAATCTCAGTTTCATCACCTGTGGAATGAAGAATAAAACCACCTATTTTGCAGGAACATTGTGAGGATTAGAGATAGTCCCAGTGCAATGTCCTCCTCTAAAGAGGGGCATTAAATATTAATTATTATATGTTTAAGAAGGCCTTTTGGCTGCAACTTTCTATTGCAGATCTGATACAGAATTCTTCTGAGGTACTTTTTATGTTCATTTAATCAAAGATAAACTTTTTGGTGATCAAGTATGTTCCAAGTAATTATAGAAATAAAAGCATTTCAAGGAGTAACATTTTCACTGGAAGATCTTAAAGTACTTAATAACCCTCGACTTTCGTGATGGCTAGTACTCTCATTTAACAATTGGGCAAAATGAAGCTCAGAGATACATCCCCCAAATGAATTATAATAAAAAAATTCACCAGCAGGAGTGAGTAGAATTTCTTTCTTTAACATCTAAACCCCATAGTGTCCAGCTGAGTAATAACTGCTGCAAGGTCACAGATACAAAGGGCCATGCTTTCCCCAAGGCTCTTTGAGATTATGCACCGAGGCCAGAAACATTAGGTAATGCTGTGTATGTCTGCTGAGATAACAGGGCTGAGTCAGGGTTAGGTCAGGGTTTCAGGTTATAGGGTGGAGTGAAGAGTGGCTTTCAGATCAAATGATGGGAGTAGTTTAATTTAAGCAGATAACAAGCCATATAGTACTTAATGTAAGAGGAAAGGAAAGGGGAGACAACCACAGCCAAGAGAAGATGGGTGGGAACACAGACTCCGTGGGGCTCAAACGGGTAACTGTGCCTCACAGAGGAAACTCTCCCATGTTCATGCACACTGAGACGTGAACAAAGAAGCCCAGGGTGCAGCATAAATCCTGCCATCCCAATAACACACACAGATGTTCCACTATTGTTTTCTTGTATGCACATTTTAATTAAGAGATCAGAATCAAGCTTTAAAATGTTATTAAATGGCTTGTTTACATTTTCACTATATGTCATTTATTATGCATTTTCTAAATGTGTGCATATCTATTCAGAAGGATTCTTTGGAACTTTTATATCACTGTTACAACTGTCCCTCTAACTCAGGCCATTTTTAGCGAACCAAGTAACTGTGGGAAAGCCTTTCTGGTCCAAACAGTGGGGTAGAGACTCTCACTTCTTTAATTCTCAGTCAAGCAATGCCCATGCCCCATCAAACCACTTTGCCTAGTGACAAACTGCACTCCAGAACTCCAGCGCTACAGGAGGGCCCAGGTCTACCACAGCCTTTTTGATTACCAATGAAAGACCCAATTACAAATATTGCCCCATTGTCCTCACAAGAAAATAGCCTTTCTATCCACACCACACCCTTTCCCTAAGCAGTTTCGAAAGCCTCAGAAACCCCAAGCTATCACATAGAGGAACCTGGCCTCCTACCAGTGGCACAGACTCCCTTGGAAGTAGGAAGGGACACAGTAGGAGAAATGAGAATAAGTAGATGTTTTTCTCTCCTCGACCCATCACCTAGTTCTAGTCTACCACTTATGCCTATTTCCCACTGCAGGAGTCCCTTGAGTTTTCACTATTATTCTAGAGTTGAAACAGATAGCTGCACTTTTCCTTCTCTCAGACTCCACAAATATTAAGACTTAGTCACACAATCCACCTGCAAGGGTGGATCACAAGCATTCTGTAGTCTGCCTGTACCATATGGTTCAAGCACTTTAACAATAGGGCATTGTCCTAGAAGCCCACAATTCGTATAATGCCTTATGAATAATGGTACATGGAGTTGTATGGTCTCAGAGGGCAGGACTCAGGTCTCCTGCATGTTCAGTTCAGTGGGCGGGACTCATGTCTCCTGCATGTTCAGTTCAGTGCCTAGACTGCTCAATCAGTCCAAATAAAGAGTTTTTTTTTTTTTCCTTTCTTTTTTTTTTGTCTGTTTTTTATCCAGGGTAAGCAGAACACTTGAACAGAGCAGTCATAAGATAAGGAACACATTCCAATCCCACTGCCAAATTATATTCTTTAAACTGTCTCATTTATAGCATAAATGATCTAAAAAAGGTTTAGGTATAACCTTAAGGGAAGAGTTAAATTGAGTCTGCTATAACTGGTGGACCAGATAGGACTCAGAGAAGAGCAATGGTACAGCTTTAAATCAAGTTTCTTTTGGAAGGAAACTTTAAGACGTTACCACAGACAGAATGGAATTGGTACAACTCTCAGGAGGCTGTCTTAGCGATATGCATGAAAAACTTTAAGAGATATAAATGCTATTTGATCCAGAAATTTCACATCTAGGAATTTATCTAAAGGAAATAATCTAAGATCTGCACAAAGATTTAGAAGCGAGTGCTTACCATGGTTTACTCACAACTTTGAAAAACTGGAAACCTTGTCTGACAATAGAGGGTTGATTAAATAAATGATGGTACATCCATATATTGGAATACTATGCAGCTATTAAAAATAATATTTTGAATACTACTTAGTAACATGAAGAAATGTTTTTGGTATATTAATAAATGAAAAGGCATACTAACCAATAATATGTAAAGGTTGATTTATTGTATAAGTATTGCTAAGTTAAATATTGTTTAAGAAATTATAGATGTGTATACACATAATGGAAAGACTGGAAAATATATATGAAGACACTAAAATTCATTGTTTCTGGGCAGAGGAATTTTAAGTAATTTTTGTTTATTTTGAACTTTTCCATAATTAATTTTACAGCAAAATATTACTTAAAATATTAATCTACAGCCACCTTCCTTCCCTAAAGTCCTAAAAAGTTATTTTCTATAGGCATTTTGTCCCTAGTAGTCTTCTCTCTCCTATTTTTAGAGAGAGTATATGCTGCTTTCTAAAATTTTTAGTGTTTGAGACTATGTAGTTATAATAGAGCCTTTACTTCTTAAATCAAAATCTTTAATAGCCCTATGATTTTTGTCTTAGGCTTCTCCTTAGAAAGAATTCCAATGGCCCGTAAGTTAATCTTAAAATTAGAACAGAGCTGCTGTACCTATTTATCCTAAAGTCCTAAATTTTTCTTTCAATTCAGGCTCTGTAACAGCAATTAATATCATTAAGTTATATTATTTAGGACCACAGCATAACACGCCCTTTAGGACTTCCAAACTCTTTCATTTATTTCACCAGTGCTACATTGTTTAATAGATGCTGATGCTACAGAGAATAAGTGAAACATACAGAATCAACCATTCAGAAAATATCATCACAGGCTTGGTCAAAAAAGGAGGAACTTAGTTCAATACAGTCTAATTCCCTCTGTGGTATTTGATGTAATAATCCCTGTACTTCTCATACTGACAGCTCCTTGTAAGAGATACTACCCCTTCCACAGCTTTTATTCACCTGCACACCCATATCCAGCCATAGGTGATTGTGCAAGGGACCATAAAGTAGGAAGAAAATGGAGGAGCCGTGACAGCTCACAGGTGGTTCCAAGTTATAAAAAGCAGGAAAAGGATATACATTCTATTAATACTAAAGGAAAATTAGGCAGAAATGCAGAGAAATGCCAAGCCATGATATTTAGTCTACTATAGCAAAGTTCCACGAACTCCTGCCACAAATGTTACTGGAGCAGCCCTGGATCTGGAATGATCTCACCAGAACCTCTCCTTAGAATTTCTTTATTGTGCCACGTGTATCTCAAAAACATATCCTCAGCACTTGAGGAAACTGAGTCTCTATTCCTTTAAATAAAATAATAAAAGCAATAACAATAATATCTGACAGCCAAACTTAGAGGATTCATTAGAATTCAAAACACAGACTTTTCTGAAACCTGAGTTTCTGATCTCAATATGGCAATTTCAAATAGCTAAAGTGAAGCATCACAGGTTTGTATGTAGGGTCTGTGGGATTATAAATTTAGGTCCATGATATACGATAGTGTAGCAACCACTTACAAAGACAGGGAGTTACTCTTGAAATCAATTTGTAGGCTTCTGGGTTCCCACTGGATAATGGCAGCAAACTAAATTTGAACCCTCCAAACATCTTCCAAAAGTAATGTAGATTAACAAGGAGAGAAAATAAAACCACAACTTATGCCCATAGCATAAACTAAAAACAGAGAAAGCTACAAACCTCAACTTCTGTGCAAGTAAGGAAATAAACATTCTGAAACAAGAAGAGCCAGCATGAGAGCCCATACCAGCGTGGTGACTGGAGACAGCACTACCTAGGAGTCCAGCAGGACTATTAACTCTAGTAAATAATCACAGCTTTAGGGAGGAGGTGTGCTCTGGAAGAAGCTCCCCGTGAAAAAAACCAAATGCTACAGCCCTTCCAAGACCTATGGAATCAGATTTTCCAGAAGTGATACCCAGGCACCCATATTTTTAAGCTCTAAAAGTGATTTTGAAATACTCTAGAGATGAGGGCCAATGTGACTGGGTAAGTTCAACCATTATAAATTCATCTCCCCTAAATTCATAAACAAAAATTCTGCTCCTGCTCAGCCAGTCTCCTTGTTCTCCATCCTTGCTTCCCCCTAAAAGGAAAGTTAATTTATATCTTTCTACATCTGCTCCTGACTTCTCCCTATCTGGAAAGTCCTGCCTGTTTCAGTGTTCCTCAGTTCCAAAATTGGGTTCAAGTTTTACCTCTCCTTCTAATTCCACTCGCATTAATAAACTACAGAAAATGTGTTTTCACCTCTGTCTTACATCATTATGGAAACAGTAAGATATGTTTGTCTTACATCCCAGTGAGATCATAAACCATATGTGTCCTCAGGAAGTGTTCGTATGGTTTTGTTGGTACCTCTTTGCTATACACATCCGGGACTTTCCAAAGACAGCAGAACGAATGAAAGCAGCACCTGTATATTCATCATCAAATAACACAGGGTGTGCACATTTACCTCCAGAAACTGCTCATTGTCCATTCCTTGCATTCCATAGGCTTACATTCTAAAAATAATGCTTATGTAGAGATGAAAAAAAAAAGGGTTTATATCTCCAGCCCTAATCCCTCCCCTGGGCTCCTAAGTTATATATCTAACTGCCTACTCAGTTTCTTCACTTGGATAAGAATCTCAAAGTCAACATGTCCCCAGATTAACTCATAATTAGCTCTGCCCCCAGATCTGCCCTTTCTTCCATATCCGCATAGCACCCAACTCCATGGAGTTACTGATATTGTCATTCATCCAGGTGCTCAGGCCAAACACCTGTGACTCATCACACCTGATGTGTTTCTTTCTAATCTACACCACATCAAGCCCCTCAGCAACTGCCTTCAAATTACTGCCAGATTATTCAGAATTGAATCACTTTTCCTCCCCTCCACTGCCATGGCCCTTCTCATACTCGGCTACCACAATAACTCCTAACTGGTCTTCCTGCTATACCCTTGCCCCCTCCACAGAGTAGCCAGAGAGCTCTTTAATCTATAAATCAGATCGCACACCCTTTTAAAAACCCTCCTATGACTTTCCATCAGTCTTTACCATGCTCTTCCTGGAATATTTAAAGTTGTTCTTACTTAACAATATCTATTGCTTCTGCCTAAAATCCTCTTCCTCCTGATCACCTCATGCTTAGCTCCTTCTCATTGTTTAAATCTTTGCTCAAATGTCTCCTGCTCAGTGAGACATTCCCTATTAACCTTATTTCAAACATCATTTTCTCTATTACTTATCCCTATTTTCTACCCCCTTACCCTGCATTATCATTTTTTGCTTGATCTTATCATTATTTAAAATGATGCATTTTTGCTTACCTAATTATTGACACTCTCTCCTTTCACTACAAAGTAAGTTTTATGGGGGACTTTTAAAATTTCTCACTGTATTCCCTGTAATTAGAATAATGCCTGAAACATTACAGGTGGTTGATAGATCTTAAGTGACTGAATGAATAAGTGGATGGCTAAAATGTTCCAGTACTTATCAATCTCACCCGAGTCACATCAACTTTAATAGAAAATCTTTGTTCTGCATTATGTAGTGGCTGCTCTAGATTGTCCCAGAGGTCTCTGTTCTTTCCATCTCACTGCACAGGCCACTTACATGTTACAGCTCAGGTCTTAGAATACTGTTCTCAGAATACAGTCAAATAAGATAGTTAATTAAAAATACTATCTCTGAGTCTATAAAGGGAATAGTTTTCCCAGCCCAACTGACCCTGGTGATTTAGACTGACATCTTGTGCCTGAGGAACTCCCAATCTGGAGGGGAAGTTTGGCATCCTTTTATTGTGAAGGTACCAAGTACAACTGCTTTCTGTGTCCAAAAAGTTCAGAACATTTCTGAGTAGATAGTAGGGTTCCAATAAATGTTTATTAAACAAATGAACAAACTGATCTGTGAAACATACAATAACAGAATTTTAAGTGCTACTCTTCTAGGTCTAAGCTTTGTGATAGTGTTAACTAATCTCAGTGAATAAAGCACTTGCCTCAGTTAGACATATGATATATAAAATTCATTCTTGCAGTCTTTTATGCCTTCGTAGGTTAGATTGAAAAACTCATTGTGAGGGACCACGCATTATCTATCTTGCATCGCCGGTTCTTAGCATGGCATCTAGCTGTAAAAGGAGAAAAATTCCAAAGCAAAGGATAAAGAAACTCGAAGTCCTGGCAGGAATCAGTGAGTATTAAAGAATGCCAGTCTGACATCACTATCAGATGTTAGGTGATGAAAATCATGCCAATTAACATATGGATTCCTACCCTGTTTCTATGGAAGACTTGAGCTCTAAAATTATTTCCTCAACACAGGGGATCAGAGCTGATTCTGATTATTTACTATGAGACTGCTACTTTTCAGAATATTGCTGATCAAAGTGCTAGACACTCAATGCATGAAAATCTACACCTCAACTCTCTCTTACAGTTAGGTAAAATGCTTTAGCAAATGGATGTTTAAAAAAAAAGGGTTCCTAACAGCAGTCTGTTCACTAAATATGAAAGTCTTTTCAAATATAAGATGAAATATATAATACAACCATTAAGTCAAATGCCTTGAGAGTATCCATCATGATTAGGGTACTAATTGCCTTGGTTTGCCTGAGACTGAGGAGATTCCTGGGATGTGGGACTGTCAAGGATAAAAAAGGGAAATTCTGGGCTAGCCAAGGTGACTAGTATAGCTTGCTAATTTAATCATCAGATTTCATATGTATCTATATGTAGGATTTATATATAGCTGTAGAATATAAAATAGATAACTAGGTATTACCAGGCTACAAATACAAGAGGATGAAGAATTAGCCTTGTCCTAGTACACCATATGAAGTGCAAATCCCTTCTTTCTTTTTCTCTCCATTTCCCTCCTATGTTGGCCCTCTGACTTATGTTTTAAAATTGTATGCTTGTATTGATTTTATCACAGTCAAAGGATATTAATTTGGGTGTTAGGACAATTTCCATCTCTTCAGAAGAAAGGGAAAAGTGAGATGCAGCAATGGAGACTGGTCTCGAAAGGGAAAAGTGAGACGCAGCAATGCAGACCGGTCTCGATTGATGCATGGGCTCATCTGTTTTTAACAATCCCAAATGTGGTAATTTATGATGGTGATGTTACTGTGGGGAATTAAAATTTTCCTAATTCAGAATGTGTGTTTTCTACATATTCCAGAACTGAACACGTGCAGATTAAGTTCCATAATCCAAGGTGAGATCTAAATATCTATCTCAGCCCAAATTCTGCTGAGGTATATGTTATGACAAACTGGGACAGACCCTTGTGGTCTCCTCTGTCTCCTCCAGATTCCGTGGCCCCTCACAAGCATCACCTGGCTTTAAGAGGCTCCAAAAGAGTAATAACCAGTCTTTGGGCAAAGAATAGCCATCAGAATCTGGACTTCAGTCTGAAAAATATTGCATTTTCCCAAGAGTTTACAATGCAAGATTTTAAATATCGAAGGGCAATGTCTTCTTTCTAAATATCTCTGGTCAGTCTTAGCAACTAGACCTACCTTCAAGGCTCCATTTCTTTTGTGTCTTTTAAATTTAATGATAAAGAAGAAATATCTAAATTTATAATACCCATGAAACAGCTAAATTAGGAAAAAAATTCTATTTGATGTGAGTCTGTTTTTGTTTTAAGCTCCCATGACTAAGAAGATCAACAGTTACCTACATTTGTAATATTTATGCCTCCTAGACTCAGTGTAATGAGTTTCATCTCTGATTGAATTTTTATAACTGACTTTCATTTACCTGTGAAATAGAAAGCCTTGGTAGGCTCTTGCCCTACAGAATCAGATGCAAAAGTTAGTTCTATTGCAAGGAAGAGAAGGAAAAAAAAGTCACTCTAATACACTGCTACAGCATTCCTCTGGTTTTTGCAGGAGAGAAAAGCTATGGGCTCCAGATATAATTGCCGAAATTCATGAAGTACAGAAGACTGATTAATCTAAACCTGAAAATCATAGTCTCCAGCTGTCTTCCATGAAACTGTGGTGTGTCCTCTTAACTTTGACCAAGTGCCCAGTTAAGGGAATTCTTCCACGAGATGAGCATGTTTCAGAGCAAACTCTTATCCTAATTGATGGTTTAAGGAAGTCCAACCTTACATTCTGTTCAGAGCTTTGGTTAAGTAGGCAAGCCAAAACAGAGGAGACATGACCTCCTCCATTTAACTGGCTAGAACCCAGGTTAAACTAATTCGGCCTAAATAAAAAACCTCTGCTTTTCAATCCCTTTGTTCTCTTGGATGTCACAGCTCCCTGCTCTATTCGCGCTTCCTTTTATAGTCTTTCCTCACCAAGCATTTCAGGAAAAAAAAAAAAAAAAAAGCTAAATAAAGATCACAGCCTGTTCCATTGTGTCCCCTTCTTCTTCATCATCTTCTTTTTCATTTGTGCAATGTTGTGGCACCTATTAACTACCAATGTTTTCAGAATGACATTATACAAGGTGCAGGCTGTACCACTGTGCCCTAAAAATATCAACAACTGCATTAGTCTCACAATAATTAATGGCAGGCATTATGCAAATGACAACTTTTTCGCTGCAAAATAATGACATTTCTTCATTTTGAGCAGAGTTATGCAAAACAATGAATTTAGGATGATAAATCACACAGGAGAATTAAGAAAGCCATAACATTCCTGCCCAGGCAGGCAGAAAGATAGACAGACCAACAATTTAGAAGACATTGTTTGTTCTCACACCACTATAAAAAATCATAGCCAGTCGGCCATTAACGTGTGGGTTTTTTTTTCCTTCTCCCCTTTAGGCAACAATGCATAAGGGGATGCTAAATTCTAGCAATTGGATCATTACAAGTCACAAGCAAATTTTTCTTTATTAACCTTAATAAGTCATTCACTCACAGACTATAGTCATCAGGCAAATAAAAAGTATCACATGCCATTCTGCTACACATTAACTAATTCCTTATGCAAACATCACAACATATAGTAATTACTGCCGCTCAAAAAAACAAAGTCATTTTCAATTTATTTTATTGCTTTTATACTTGGCCATTTCCTGTAGCACATTATCGTTTCTTTCCATAACAACCCGAGGTGGAATGGAGAAGAATTTCAGTAGAAATGAGCACTTCCTCTAGCCACCTTTGTCACACCTTTTTCCCTTCCTGGGGCGGCTAAGGGAGATTATTAGGGTATGTGTGTGCTCTTTCACAGCACATCTCCCACAAGCTCTGATTGGAATGGCACACTCCGCCCCTTTCCCTGTGGCAAAGAGGGTAGGGGGCAGGCAGAAAGACTGGATCTGACTGTCTCCCTCATTTGCCACCATAATGCTGCCAGCTTTCCTTGATTCTGTACAACAAGGTAAAAGCGCAGGTTTAGATTTGCCACTAACAGGTGAACATCAAAATCAATATATTCAATGTTAACCTGAGAGATGCCCATTATGTTTAATGAGAATTATGAGGCTAGTTCGTCATGCTTCACTCAGCTCATAACATGTCCCTTCAAGAGAGCTAAGTGAAGAGCAATAGTATATATTAAAACCCCACCCTCCCCAATGTTAAGTAGACCCTCTTTGATTTTTCTGTTTTATTCCACATCACCCTTTATCCAAAGCTCTCAAGATGTGAAACAAACACTAAGTAAACCTTATATACAGCCAGTAGATTTTTTTTAGCCCATTTTACAGACTGACAAATGGATTGCAAGCAACTAGTGGCTTTTCACAAAGTTGGACAATGAAACAGGTCGGATCTGACAAACTCTCCAATGTTCTAACCTCTGAGGCCCATGGCCTCTTTCTCATAATCATGAGCACTCTTTTCTGCTGGTAAACAATTAGGCTGAAAACAGTCTGTACTTGTCGCTGTTCACACAATAGGATCATCATCTCCCTCTGTTCTCCTAAATCCACAATCCAACCCCCCGTTTTTAAGGTAGAACATTTTCAAAATACACAAAGGAAAAGCTCCCTTTTCGGTTTTTCTTCCTGAAGGTAATAACATTTTGCAGTTCTCCTTAAATAAAATCCAGTCCATGCTGGATCAATAAGAATGATGCCCATTTCCCTAATGGCAGCCGATTGCCATTTGCTATTCAAATCAGACTAGATAAATTACAGTACATGCCAGGGAACAGGCCAGTGAATTAAGACAGGCCTCCAGAGGACCAGCGATATTATTAATCTTTTAAGACACTATCATATTTCTTCTTGACAGTGTGCGTAGACTCTCAGACACGCTGCACCCAGATTGAAATATCAGCTGCTGAAAAAATCAATAGTGTTAGAAACACAATAATTTTTGGTCTTCAGGGCCTACACTAAGCAACACTTGTACCCTCTGTGCCACCTCTTCTCCTCCTTCCCATTTCCCATTTTCTCCTAGTACCTTCTTGCTCTTCCCTTTCCATTCTCTGGTTTTAAAAGCTTATGACTCCAAAGGACAAGATACTATGAAGTTTCCACTGCTAACACTGGTCATTGTGGTCAGAGGATTGATTTTCCATGGGCTGTTTGAGACAAAATTTCACTAGACTAGTAAACTGTTTTGGTGTGGGGCTGTTCTTCCTAAGCTCATAATATAGAACCCCCAAACCCTGTGCACTTGGTTCTGTTTTAAGAAGAGATGCAGATATCTAGGGAGGTGGACATACCCAGAAAGCCCTGGGGAAAGTAGAAATGGAAAGAAAGAGGAATAATGGGAACCTGGACCAGAAATGAAAAAAATAACCCAAAAAACAAAAAAAGCACATTCACTGAAGAGTGAGGGGAAGAAACAAAACAAAACAAAAGCCTACAGGACAAGTAGAGGGAGAGCACTGCATGGTGGGAAGAACTTTGAATTATATTCTGAACATTTGGGTTTAAAACCCTGCCTCTGCTGTCTGCACACTGTATGATTTTGCTCTTTCAGAGACTTGGTTTCCTTATCTGTTAAATAAACCAATATAACCACTTACCTTGTAACAGTCTTGTGAGGGTTAATTAGCAAGATGTGATTTCTTTTGAAATAATATGGTGCTTTGTAAATGGTTAAAAATGGTATAAATGTTATTTCTACTAGAGAGAGATTTCTGAAATATGCCTTATAATTTTTTCCTTTCATAGAATACCATAAATGAACTTAAGATGTTATCAATAAATAACTAGGCTGACAGTCACAGAAATGTTATTTAGGGCCATTTTACCAACAGCTGGCAGAACTTGAGCTAGAACCCAGATCTGTTGACTATTAACCAATACCTTTCACATTTTACCAGACTGGCTTTGCCTTTTCCATATTTCTTTTTACTCTAGATTTGATTCTTATTCATATTGTTTTTCAACTGGGGAAGCAGATTAAACAAACAAATGTGAAACATAAAACAAGACAAAAAAAAAAACTACCATACTTCGCAAATCTTGATGATACTCTCTTGATCCCAAGTCTCCCTCAGTCGCTTCCCATTTGCCTTATTCCTTTCATAGCAAAATATATTGAAAAAATTGTTTATATTGGCTATTACCATATCTTCACTTTCTATTCTTTCCTCAACCTATTTCAATGAGACTTTTATTCATTCTATTTACCGTATCTGCTGTTGCCAAATCCAATGGTCACATTTTCATTCTCATCTTACTCAACTTCTCAGCAGCAATTTAACATGGTTAGCCACTTCCTCTTACTTTAAACACTGTGGCTGTCTTCTGGGACACCTCTCTTTCCAATTTTTCCTACTACCTTATTGGGCACTTAAAACCTATTTAAGTCTCATCAAAATTGAAATCTGTTGCTAGTAATTCAATCTCAAGTTATTTCTGATTTGGGATAAAGACAGCATATTTGGCAAAACAATCAACTCTTAGAAGGTGCCTGTGAGATTCTAGGTTTTGAATGTCTGGCTTTATGACTTTGAAATGAAGAATAGAACATAAAACCTAGCTCTTGATTTGGCTTGAAGGTTGTTTATTCTTGCTGCAAAAATTATTAGCAACTAGCTTTAGAATATCCATAAATGATCCTTTACCTAGAAACTTGCCAAATGGACAGATTTCTACATATGGGCAAAACATAGAGTGTCTTCAATGGCTCAGAATTTCAGAGACCTCCATATTAAATTTGAAAGTCACATACATGCAACGCCTCACAGTTCTCCCAGATTAATTTAATTGCTCTACCCAGTTTCTTCTAACAACTGTTCCTTGAGGTCTACATTATAAGAAGTAAAGATGAAAACCATTTCCAAATAATCCAAAGTAACCTGAATATGGTTTCAGTGCTAGGTTGTACCCCTGAATCCTAGCAAAAGCACGAAGATTTCTTTTTAAGATATACTCTAGCAATCATCAGATAGAGCTCTTTGTCTCAGGAGAAGAAACAGTCCTTCTTGACTTATGAAAGCAGCTGGAGGGCAGTACCTGAACAGGGTGATTTCTCAACCCATGTCTGACTCCAAGTTTTGATCATGATGTAATATATAAAGTCAATGACACACACAAAAAATATTGTAAGATAGCACAGGGCTGATCAAAGCCAAAAATTATTCAAATACACTATTTGGAGAGAATCCCAACAACTTGTTTTGAATGTGATATTACCAGGAATATGAATAAAGGGCATTTTCCTAAGAAAAGTAGGATGCTCCCATTATTTGCAAGTCACCTGCCATCTAGGAGTAAACTCTGCCTCCCCTTTCTGCTTAAATTCTTCCACAAAGTCAGCCTGCCAGGCCTATAACCAAGGTCTTCTTTTATCTAGACTAGAACAAATATTCCATTTTGAGTCATGAGAACATATCAGCAAAATTCCCAGAGTTAATACTTTTATTTAATTATATACACATATATTTATTTTTTTATGTGTTGTTCCACTAAGTTAAACTTCAACTATATTAATCCAGGGAAAAACCCCTGATTATCAACTAACAATTTTGTAAACAGTTATCTCATGAGTTAAATATTAACTTAAAAAATTTAACTCAAAACTCCAAACAAGCAGGAGCCAAAAGGCCAGTAGGAAGGAGTAAAGATTTTGCTGCCTCTGGTATATCTGGTTCCTTTGGAAGACTGTGATATAGTAAAGTGAGGGAGTATACTGGTGGCAGCTGGATGGTTTGTTGGAATAGGGGCAAAGGAGAAGGGAAGCAAGAAAGGAGCCTGGAAGACATCTCCTGCTTATCATCAAAATCTCTAAATTTGCAGCAAAGAGGTCAGACCTCATGGAAAAGAAAATTCATAGGAATATGAATCCACTGGTAATGTCCATAGGAATTCAGGGATAATAAAGGTATGCACTTCAAGAATATGGACACCAAAAAAATCAACACAGTTTAAGCTATCCAATACAAGGCTGGCTGGACCACACTGCCAGCCTGCAGTGAACCTCAGGTGGAGCATTCTGGTACCACTCTCCCACTAGAAACAATGGAATGAAGACTGATCTACTTGTCCTGGTTCCATTTAATAATAAGAAGAAAACAAAGATGTCTTCCTGCAGTACTCGGTTGTTAGGGACTGTGATTTCAAGTTCCAAGCCATCATCAAACTGTCCATCAATTTACTCCCTGATAAATAGAAACACCCACCTATGAAAAAGATTGAATCTAGGCAGTAGACTAATGTCTGAACAGCAATACTATAAATATTGACTTTGGTGAGGTTTTTGACTCAAAACTTTCAAAAGAATCCACATGGCCAAATAATTTGCACAATCTTATATCTGTGGTGTAGGATAAAGTTGATTTATTTTTAATGCTGTTTAAGGAATGGTTAGGAACTGTTAAGATTCTTCCTGTCAGTCTGTTAAAGATCAGTCTTGCTTGCTGATTTCTAAAAAAAAAATTATGAAAAAAGGAAAATATTCTCAGTGAAGATCTTTTAAGGAAGGCTCCCATTTGCCCTGTAGATGGAAAGAGTGAGACCAAATAATGTGAGTTGCTCACAAGAGGGATGAGACTAGATGGAAAAAAGAAGATACATGAATGTAGGAAGTACCATCCTTAGATACACATGTATATCTTATTTAGATTCAAGACATATGATATGGCTCATCAGACCTTTTGATACTTTTAACTATATATTTAATACATGGACACAAACTTGCTGGAAAATATTTAGACACTATAGACTACATGTTGTACTCACAGAGCTTTTTATAGTTTATAAAATGCTTTCACTAAATTAGCTTTTGATTTTCTGACAATTCCAAGAAGTAAAAAAGAGCAGGTTCTGTCATCTTTGTTCAACAGACAAGCAAGTTTCACTCTAGCATTGATGTAGTTGGTACAGAACGAACTTGAACAGAGGAACTAGGACCCATTAGCATCCTGGCAATCCATATGAACATGAGGAGGGAGGGGGTAGAGAGCATGATGACTGTGAAATGGAAAGACTTTATAAGTAAGTGATCAGAGGAGGGTAATCAAGGAGGGAGAGGTTTCAAAATATTCAAAAGGAAGTATAGACAAGCACCAGGAAAAAAAAAATATCCAGAATGATCTGTGGGAAAAAGTGGTGAGAGCAAGGAAAAAACCCCAAATTCAGATCACTTATTTGTTTGGCATATATGAATTGTATAGCTACTATGTTTGAGTTTCTCTGGATGCCATTGTGCAAACAATGATGACCTGTGCTTGAGGTACTTAATATCTAATTTTTGAGACAATGTCCAAAAATAATTACAATACAAGGCAGTTCAGATGTTCAGAATAGGGGTTTAGAGAAAACCATTTCTATTAGGCTGACAATGGAAAACTTCACTACAGTGAAGAAATCTAGCTGAACTTTGAAAAATGTGTAAGATTTGGGAAGTAATACGAAGATTCCGGTTATGTGAAGGGCATGAAAAAAGGCATGGAAGCAGAAAATTGAAAGATGTATTTGGGAGCAGCAAATAAACAAGTTAGCTGTAATTGCAATAGGAAATAACGTTGGAAAGATAGGTTGAACCTGGCATGGGAAGGGAGTCCTTGAATACTGGGCTGAGCAATCCACACTATCTTGTGGGCAAAAGAGGTCTATTAAAGGCTTGTAAGTAGGACACTGGCACATCATAATGGTATCTTAGTATTTAGTATAAATAGTTGGGAATAATGGGCAGAAACAGGGAGAGCCTAGAGGTATTGAGAGAGATGGAGAGAGACAGAGAGAGACACCATTGCAGTAACCCAAGCGATATCTAGTAGTGTTAGTAGAAAAGGAAAGAAAATGAAATGTTCTCGAGACGTTGTGAAGGAAGAAATGGTAACTAATATTTATTAAACCTCTACTATGTGCCAGGCACTGGACTATGTGCTTTACGTAGATTAACTCATTTAATCTTCATGTCAGCCCTAAAAGACAAGTAACTTTATTGTTTCTGTTTTACAGATGAGGATTAAGCATCTTTTTCAAGTTTACACAGTTAATATGTGACAAAATGGGATTCAAACCCGGATCATCTGCCTCCAGAGCCTGCCTGCTTAACCTCTACGCTTAGTGGTTAAGCATAGGCTTAGGGGGTCTTGGTGGTGCATTATATACGACAAGATCTGATAGAACATGATGATTGGTTGATTACATATGAGTCATAAGACCCTGAGATCCTTGGGAATCTTGATTCTGAGATTTTGGGGTGATGGGTAGAATGGTAATACTATGAATAAAATCAGGCAAATGAAAAAGATCTTCTGGATTTCATATTTTACATTTGCTCTTAATGGTCCAATTGCTTTTTTGTATTTAAAATGTCAATTTACCATAAAAGTCACAAAAGCAACTGAACCGCCAAACTTAAAAACTTTTGTCATGAAGAACCTAGGGGTAAGACAGGAATAAAGACACAGACCTACTAGAGAAGGGACTTGAGGATATGGGGAGGGGGAAGGGTAAGCTGTGACAAAGCGAGAGAGTGGCATGGACATATATACACTACCAAACGTAAAATAGATAGCTAGTGGGAAGCAGCCGCATAGCACAGGGAGATCAGCTCTGTGCTTTGTGACCACCTAGAGGGGTGGGATAGGGAGGGTGGGAGGGAGAGAGACGCAAGAGGGAAGAGATATGGGAACATATGTATATGTATAGCTGATTCACTTTGTTATAAAGCAGAAACTAACACACCATTGTAAAGCAATTATACTCCAATAAAGATGTAAAACAAAAACAAAAACAAAAAACTTTTGAAGATAGATACTGGCTGATTCTTCCTTCCTAGTTTTACTAATGAATATGTGGAGTATAGCACAGTGCTTGGTATATAGGAGATGCACAACAATAATGTGTGAAATAAATCATTGGAGGGTTATTAATCATAAGTAAGTGAGAATAAAGGGCGGCTGGGTAGTAGAGTCAAAAGTGTATGACCCAGAGTCAGACAGCTCTTGGTTCAAATCCTGGCTCAGCAACTTTACAACTAGAGGACGTAGGGCAAATTACTTTAAACATTTTGTGTAATATGGAGTAATAATTCATGGGAAAGCCAGACATCTTTCTGGATTCAGTACTTCTTTGTAAGGCAGTGGGTATATGGAGACCTAGAAAGGATACCCCCAAAGGCCATTACCTCTGACAGAAAATCTGCAACACTCTTCTCTTACTGAGCTTAATTTACAAAAATTATATTGAGACCTATACAAAAAAAAAAAATCTGCCAAGTAATTGCCAGTTTTAAAAGAAAAATAAATTATTTTCAGAGAAGTGAAAACTGGAGTTTCAACTGAGGGGGAGATTTTAATTGCAGGGAGACATATCAGCTGAATGGTTTAGCTTGGACTTGTGGGATCAGTAGCAGCCAGTGGGATACATATTAAAGAAAAACCAAGTTTAATTAGCCTTAAGATTTTATACAGCTTGGCTCTTCCCTCCCACACCTAGTCCGATTCCAGCGGGTCAATATCCTTTTCAATCACGCTCTCTTCCATCTTTTTCTCAGTTGCTGTCATGACAAGCCAATGGGAGGATGACATACACATGAAAACAAGGCTTGAATAATTACTGCACTGCGGCTGGTTGTTGTTTGAGCATCATTCTATTTCTTCCAATCGCACAGGTCCTTGGACTTCACAGTCCTGTGTTTCAGATGGGGGTGATGCTAGTTATATTATGACATTACAGCAAAGACAGGCAGATCAGACAAAGTGAATTTCACTTCGTAATTAAACTGCAGTATCTTTTGTTGAAAGTCCAGGGCAGGATTAATCAAAAGGTAGCTCTTTATCATCTCGATTAGTGCTGGGATTTGACGAGTGAGTTCTGATTTGATAGCCAGCTCTGAGTCGAGCTGACTGGTGGCCCCCTATCTGTCTAACTGGCAAAAATAATATCAGATCAAGATACATTTGCAAGGTTATACCCTTTCCTTTTATTTTTATCTGAAGGAAATTCAGATAGATTCAAATATGCTGGCATTTCCATTACCCTGTTTCCTATTACAAAAATGTCTATTGAAAAGAACATGTCCTTCTAAACCCAACAGCATTTTACAAATGATTTCCCATAATTCCACTTAGCTCCATGCTCTAATGGCTTCTTATTTCTTGCCTTTTCTTTATGTGAGACTCAAATCTGAATATTGGATGGCCCAAGCAACAGCTTCTAGGGCTGCTCACAGGGTCCCCTTTTATTTCAAAGGACTCGTTGTTGTAGAATTTATGAAGGGATTTCGCTTCCTTCAACTGCTCTTTTAAAGTATATGATATTCCCAAATTCTTCATAAACTAATGAGTTGGATCAGTGATTCTCAATCCTGAATCCCTATAGAAGCACCAGTGTGGCTTTGTAAACAATCAGCCACCTAGCCCCAACTCCAGACCCAATGATTCAGTATCTGTGGGGTTAGACCCAAGCATCTGTATATTTTTAAAAGTTCATAGTTGATTGGAAAGTGCTGCCAGGGTTGAGAACCACTGAGTCAGCTATACAGCACATCAGCTGTACTTGCAAAAGACTCATCAAAACAAGCCATTGTTAAGGGAAATGAAGCCTGATAATGTGAAAATTTTCTAATAAAATTATAAAAATGTTTATTTTAGTAACATTTGCATAAAAAATACATATCAGGTCTTTTAAGAGCTAAAGAAGACAAGGCAGATTATAAAACAGACAGGTTTATGTGGACAATGCTTCCATTGATCCCTCTGATAACATTGAAGTTGATGATTTACTGACTGAGCTCATCACAAGATAATACTATAGCTACCAGCCATATAATTTAAGATGACTCTTGGCTAACCTCATAAAATCTCAGAGTTTGGACGCAAACTTGGAATTAGCTGCTATCTACTTTAATACTTTTACTATTCAGCTGTCTTTTTAGAGAAAGGCAGGATTGAAAAGCCCTGATTTCAAATTCTGACTCAGCCTTGTTTTAGAGTTTAAGAACACACATTCTGGAGTCAAACTGAATCCAATTATCAGTTGGTTGGCCTTCAGAAAGGTATTTACTTCTCTAAGCCTCAATTATCACATCTCTAAAATGGGGCTAAGAATCTTATCTCACAGAGCTATTTGGGTTTTACACTGATTAATTTAGATAACAGCGCCTGGCAAACAAAAGTATCAGAACTAAACATCTGTTGAAAGCAAATACAATGTTTACTAAAGGTTGGCACTGAGCCTCTCTGCCTAAAAACTGTCAGTTTTGAGATTCACAGATCAGTTTTCTGGAAGATTTGATCCACCAGGGAAAAAAAGAATGAATCTGAATAGGAAGGGTGTTCAAATTTTTTTGTGCATAAGCATCACCTTATGCACAAAAGTGATTGTTAAAACTGTAAACTGCTGGACTCCAATCCCAAAGGTTCTGATACAGTATTTAGGGATGAAATCCAGGAATATGCATTTTAGCAACCATCCAGGTGATTCTGATTCAGGGTCAAGGATCCTCAAGTGGATAAAACAGCTATAAAGGAATAGAAATTAATTAAAAATTTATCCCCCAAAAAACCACAGTGTGGCCTGACTTGGAAGAGACAATGCTTTCTGTTCCTTAGGTCAGAATTCAGTTAGATGAATTTAAGTTATGCACAGATGTAACATGTTCATAGAGTATGATTATGCTCTGAGTAAAAAGTCTATTTTTTCTTTAATTAAATATACTTCCGGAATAATTATCATTTAGCCACTAACATTATCTTCAATTTTTTCATCACCGCTAGGTACATGTAAGTATATAGTCATGGGTCAGATTCATTATCAACTCATCCTTTTCCTTTTATAAAATAATAAAGTAATTTTCTGAAAATTGGTAAATTCTCTAAATAAACAAAAGTAGCTATTTCCTTCTTTAAATGCTTTATAGAATAAAGTATTTTTGAAATGCCTTAATTAAAACTGATGATGAAAATCAGTGCACAATTGTAAGTTGAATACTTTAAATGCAATTGATAAATTAGTCTGCTAAAATGCAGATACCCAACCTATTATTGGAGACTGTTCTGGATCTAAGGGGAAACTTTAAACATTTTCACTTCTAAGATTTTCCTAAGGAAATACAGTGAGACAAATGCCAGAACTAGGTTTAGTTTGTAATATAATATACTAGCAGATAGGCATTAATTCTGTATATTCTAAAAGTTACTGTATAAGACAACAAGAAAATTATGGCCTCTAATTGCAACTGAGCATATAGTTATAGGGAGAAAAAAGATGCCAGTAGGAGAAAAGTTTATCAACATTACAGGACAATATAGCCTAGTGGTCAAGTGTAAGCCTTTTTAATACATAATGTGTGACCTGGGGTAAGCTACCTAAGGTCTCAGAAACTCAGGCACAGTATTTCTTTGAGAGGGTTGAGGTGACCATAGTGGGTACTGAATAAATGTAAGCTGTTGTTTATCATAACAGTTGACAATTTCTTAGATGAGATCTGTCACAGGTAAGACTTAAATGAATGGTACAGACATTGAGAACTATAGAAACCCCAAATTAAGAGACTGTCATCATGACTGGTAAGGTTTTTGCAAGGAACAGTATTTGAGTTGGATATTTCAGAATGAATGAGATTTGGCTAGACAGAGGGTAAAAGGCCATTTTAGGCTGGGCGGGGGGTGGGTCTTGATATGAGCTGCAGGTCAGAGGTAAAAAGTGTTTAGGGACTGTTAAATAGTTTAGGGTAAAACTGTGAGAGATAATTTGGGTTAAAACAATAGAAGGTTCTGAATTCCAAAAGTCACTTTTGGCTTTTTCGTAGAATTTTTAATTGCTCAACTATTTTCCCAGTGTAATTCAATATCTCTTTAGAACAGTGGTTCTCAAATTTTAGTATGCACCATAATCACCTGGAGAGCTTGTTCAAACACAAGCTGCTGTACTCCACCTCAAGGTTTCAGATTTGATAGGTCGGGGTGAGGCCCAAGAGTCTGTGCTATAATGTATTCCTGGTGATGTTAATGCTGCTGGTCACTGTGAACCATGGCTTTAGAAGATGATAAGACAGAGATGGATGGAGAAGGTTTTTCCTTAAAATAAGAAATAATTCAATAACTGAATAGCCCTCTTTATTTCCTATAAAATTTCATCCTCACTTTCATGCCAAGTGATAGAAAAACCTACATGGAGGTTACTTACTGAAAAAAAATGCTTACTTTGACTTCCTAATCTATCAAGTCCAGGTCCTTAACTGTGGGAATGAGGGGCCCCTGATCCAAAGGACCCCAGTCCAAACAGCCTGGAAACTTAAAGAAGACTTAATCAGCATTAAGGATGTTCAAGAATTGAAAATAATAAAGCCAAGAGATTTGAGAAGGTGGGTGGACTTTTTATTACAAAGAGCCTCTATCAATCTGCGCTAGACATTTTGTACTTGGGTTACACTTAACTGCCTGCCTCATAATCCACAAACTATTTTCAACTTCCCTTCATTTACCTTTTTCTTTTCTTCAACAGGCACTCAGGAATGAGCAAGGGGAACAAGACCTCTCAACTTAGGCCTGGGTCACTGTTTAAGCATCTCCATCTCCTGCTTCAAAATCTTTCTCCAAAACATACTTCTACTATGTAGTGACTATACTTTAAGAAATATTTTAAAAGGCAGAAAGAGTAAATAGAATGCTCTGAGAGACTATTTTCTATACATGACTCCGAGGGCACTATCTCACAAGTTAGTACTTTATTTTCAATGGCAGACCAAAAAATGTTGTGTTTTAAGATTCATGTAGAAGTCTTTGTAAAAAAAAAGTCAAAAATGGATCTAAAATGTTTGAAACTCCAAAAATCTCTCAATTAGAGCAGCTTGTTTATTTCCTAGCCATTTATCTCTTAAAATAAGAAGCTATATGATTACAAAGTATAATTAATAATAATAACAACAATTACCACAAGTACAACAGAAATAGTGGTAGTAAGCACCATGGGCCCAGATCCTCATAGTTATAAAAGATAGGAATTTGTCTCAGTATTTTCAAGAACAGACAGCAGCCTAATAATACAGGGGAAAAAATATGAAAGGAAAAAATCTTTCCTATGCTCCCTGGAAAATAGCACAAAAAAATAGACAATAAACTTTAATACCTGTTGTTAAGGATCTTCATTTTACAGATAAGTTCAGGCAATTTAAATAGACATCAACAAGAGGCCTCTAACGTCTCTTAGGAAACAGTATCAACATTAATTCCTGTCTGGTCCCAATTCCATTTCTAGTTAAGCATCCCTATCCACTCATAAGAAGAAAGAAACAGCATTTGTATAGTGTTTTACAGTGTGTAAAGCACTTTCACAAACATCATATCATTTGATTGTCTCAACAACCCTGTGGGATATGTAAGTAGGGAGAGTATTAATATTATACCCATCAGAAGATGAGAGAATTAAAGATCAGAGAAGAAGGAAATAAATTAATCTTTACTAAATATCTACATTGGGTCAAACTCTATTCAGACTTGAGAAGAAGCCTACATATAGAGTTTTACATAACATGAAATAGGCTCAGAGAATCTGATACCTGCCCAAGATTACAAATGGCAGAGCTAGGACTTGAATGTAGATAATCCAGTTCAAGATGCCCTGCTCTTCCACCAAACCCTAGCCTTGACTCTCAGTTGTAAATGTCTAGTTACAGTAACTGGCCCTCTTGAGAGGAAGCTTGTTCAATTGCCAAATACCATAACCACTACTAGTTTCAGGGTTTTTGTTTATTTTTAGTTAGTCTGATGAAAAAGGTATACATTCCTTGAGAAAATGTGCATCTTTATAATATCTAGTATATCAAGAGAAAAAAAAAGAGAATGCGTTATTTCATTGGCTTAGAGTACTGACTTTTAAAAGTCAGTCCAACTACCCACAGACACAAGAGACAACATAGTCCCATTTCCAACAAAATACTCATTACAAGAAAGAGAAACTGAAAGACTAACCAATCTCAAAGGCTAGATTCTGGCATAAGCTCAACTTTAAACTACTATTATCTAAATAAGTGGCCAATACACATTCATGCTAAAATGAGGAAAAACAGCAGAGTGTGTATGAACAAAATAAATCATCCATTCCTTGTTCTGTCTCAAAGCTATAGATTCAGATTTGGAAACCTCTTGACAATACCACATTTTATTTTTATTTTTTATGTGCATTTATTTGTACAATTTGTCTGTTTTGTCTTTTAAGATATGAGTTATAGTCTCCCTCTGCTTATGTAGGCACATCTTCTGACTTAAGAGTATTTAAAGGTTTGACAAAGCAATATCCTCCCACAGAAGAGACAGAGTTTCACCTAGAAGGTATCTTGGGAATTTGGGCTGCAGAGGTTAAGGGAGGTCTAGGATATAAGTAAATATTTGTGAAATTAGATTGAATTTTTGAATATTAAATGAAGGCATTTATTGAAAGAAGATTGCTCTATGTACTGAGCAATTACCTTGTTACTGAGCATTTTCAGAGAATTGCAGAATTTCAGAGTTGATGCTGTACTGGGGATTTTATTTTTATAATGACAGAATATTCGTTTTGGACTTCATTAAAATTATATATTACAATTATCTGTCTAAGGCTTGAATATCCTGTAAACATCCATGTAAAGCAGTTGTCTATGCTTAAACACCTTGATCTTAGGGAATTAATATTTGTTGATATTAGGGACTGTTGGAATCTGAATATGTTTCCTTCCTCCCCCTTTCATATGTTGAAGCCCTAACCCCCAATGTATTTGGAGATAGGTCCTTTAAAGGAGTATTTAAGGTTAAATAAGGTGTGGTTCTAATCCAATAGGACTGTTGTCCTTAGAAAAAGAGGAAGAGACTCAACAGATGAGTGTACACAGAGAAAAGGCCATATGAGGAGACCCAGTAAGAAGAAAGTCATCTGCAGGCCAAGGAGAAAGGCCTCATGAGAAACCAACCCTGCCAACACCTTGATGCTGGACTTCCAGCCTCCAAAACTGAGAAAAAACTTTCTGTTGTTTAAGCCACCCAGGCTGTGATATTTTGTTATGGCAGTTCTAGAAAACTAATACAGGCACTAAGGTTTTCACAACAAACTGCAAGTTAGGAAATGATTAAATCTACTTTACTGGCACAGAAACAGATTATGGGAGTTTTGAGAAATATCCCAAGAGACACAGAATCCGTAAGTGGAATAACCAAGATTAAAGGTAGGTAGGTCTGTCCTCCAGACCAATATTCTTCTTCCTCCTTGTGTGTTTTCTACTTTTGAGCACATAAGAATGTTACAAATTAGTTTTTATATTGACCTGAATATTTTATTCTTATATGTTTCATCACTGGCTTGTGTTCTACTTGAAGTCACAGAAAATATAATTTATCTTCTTTGTGACAGTCCTTAATTTACTAGAACATAGTTATCATATTCTTACTCTGTGAATTTCCAAACAATTCCAGTTCCCTTAACCATTCCTCATATCATTTGTTTCATTTCCCTACCATCCTGGTCACTTACTCCTGAAGATGTTGCTATTTATTCAGATTTCTTGTACTGTATTGTAAAGCTATATCTCCCCTATATCATTCATGAGCAGTCTTTTAAAAATATAAAGACAAAATCTTGTATCTACCCATTTAAAAAACTTCATCTGGTTAGATGTAGCACATCATTCCAGTCTTTCAAGATGTCTTTGGAACTTGATTACATCATTCAACAACTTTTCTATGTATTTGGATTCATGTCATCTGCAACTCTGATGAACATGCTTTCAACAAAGTTATTGAAAAAAAATGGCAGTTGAGGCTTAGGATATTCCTGCAATATGCCATAAGAATTCCTTCCACTTTAACACTGAGCCATTTGTTCGTACCTAATAGTGTGGTCACTCAACCAGTTACTAATCTATCTGTACTTAGATTAGTTACTAATATATCTGTACATCTAACCCAGGTGAGATCAGGTCATATATTATAGACATGCTTTCACTGACGCCATTCTGGTTTCTAGCAAGCAGCACTTCTTTCTGGGGATCATAAACCATTGCTTTATGCTTTACTGTTTTAATAATCAATTGTAGGCTCTTGCTCAGGACTGACATCAAGCTGTTTGTACTTATAAACTGCCTTCTTATACTTTCTAAAAATTGAACATTTTTAATATCTCTGGTTGCCTAATATTTTTTCTCTTCTCTTCAGATATGAAGGGCAGTAACTGATCTTATTAATAAATCCTCTCATTAGCCTATGGCTCTCTACCCCTATTTCTAGGCTTCTCTCTTTTTCCTTTTTTCTGTGTCCTTCCAAGGAATAGAGTCTCTATGTGTAATCATGGACCATCTCCAGAGTTGGTATGCTGGTCAGAGATGTATCTGCAAACCAGAAGAGTAGAGAGGACTTAGGGTGCTGACTTGGGCCTGGCTGTGCTGGCAGCAGAGAAGGAGCTATGATTAAGTGAGGCTTTGTGCTCATCTCTGTGTATGGCCCTGTCGAACTTCTGTTTTTCACTTCTGGCTATGCACCTGGACAGGGTTACATCCTTTTCCTATTCACTCTGGATGATTTTCTTTGCCAAAGATTCAAGTCAGCTTTGTATTCTTCAGTCTTTAACTGAGAAAGGTTGTAACATATGATGCTTTTATTTTCCCATGAAGACTTTCTCTGAGGCAGGCATGTACCCTGACCTTTACCTAATCAAGAAAAGTTGTTTGGGGGATGGGAGATAGGGAGGCAGGTTGGACTTTAAATGCACAAATCAGTTCTAATAAAAACACTGAGATTCAGGTGCCTGAGGTTAGAAATACTAGAGGGAATTCAATTACACTAATTAATATTTAAGAAGGGCTAGCGATCACATGCTGAATGTGGAAAACTAGGCCAGTCAGACATGAGCATATGAGGAGGGCAAGATCAACTGATAAAAGTAACAAACATATCATACATAAACACTCCAACAGGAATGAAAAAGAGAATATAAAATAAATGTTCCAAATGACAATGAAGAGGAGGTAAATGGTCTACCAGATATAAAAGCAAAATGTTCTAACACACACAACACTTTTTATTGGTTTTATATAAACACATGTCATATATATATATATATATATATATATATTTTTTTTTTTTTCGGTACGCGGGCCTCTCACTGTTGTGGTCTCTCCCGTTGCGGAGCACAGGCTCCGGACGCGCAGGCTCAGCAGCCATGGCTCACGGGCCCAGCCGCTCCGCTGCATGTGGGATCTTCCCGGACCGGGGCATGAACCATGTCCCCTGCATCGGCAGGCGGACTCTCAACCACTGCGCCACCAGGGAAGCCCAAACACATGTCTTATAAAAATGATTTTTTCAAATAAGTTAGTAGGAAATGTTACCCATTTATAAAAACACTTAGTTTGGGATCTGTGGATTCAGAGCATACTATATCCGCTCTTGTTTCTGCACTGGCTGATCAAGTAGTAGTCTCAATAAGGCTTGACTTTCATAATAGGTAGTTCCCTGATGGTTTAGCCTAGCTGGAAACCCAAAACCTGATAGGAAGGTCGGAAAGCAGCAGAGTATTCTGGGTTCTACACCAGCTTTTTAGTTCCGGCTCTGATGTCATTTGGTTGGTATCACAGCTTATACCACATTCTCTCGTTGAACTTGATTTTTCATTCGTGGCCCAGAAAGTCAATTCTGATTTATGGTCACTCTTTTGTACACTTCAAAGCTTTCTAGAGCAGGCACTAATGGTACCAGCATTACCTTGCTTCTGCCAGGTAAACGGTTCTTTCTTCTACTCTAGCACTTACCTACCCTTTTCCAGTCCTTCTCTACCTCTAAGCCCTGTCTTTCTCTGTCCTTTTCCTCTAGTTCATCGGAAGGTTACGTGTCGAACCTTGTACTACTACTCTCCAATCTTATTCTTTCAAAGCTCCACCCTCTGAAAGCTACAGTTTATCAATTCACAGCCCTATCTTGGGAACTTTGAAAACTGGAAGCCAAGAGAATTCACTGGATTGCTTTTGCTATAAACACATCACGAAGAAGCAGAAGTAGAAGAACAGAGTAGTAGATGGGAGGAGGACTGAGACAGATTTGGGTCCCTTTTCCAAATTCTCTAGTGTACACAGATGGTAACTAAATGACTTTGGACAAACCCTATGTCTATGTACAGTGTGTAAATGTTAGGCTGGTGGTGAGAACACAGCAAAAAGACAAAAACAAAATTCTTGCTCTTCAGTTTAACCTCCAGTTGAAGAAATATGTTAAATAAACCAAAACCCCCAAAATAAAGCATCCCCAAATGATCAAATTGTCCTTAAATAATAGAGGAACAGAGAGAATAAGGTTACTTCTTAGAAATTTGAACCAAATTAGTGGTTTTCAAACTATGCTTCATGGTCCTCAAGCTTAAGAAGAGATGATTGCAAAGAGATTGACTGAGCAGTTAAATATGTAATTAAAATGTAAATTTAAAACATTACATATTTGTATCAATTTACAATTGTGATAAAAATGACATGCAAATTTAAATGTATTATATAAATTTTTAAAAGATCAATGTGTTGTTACAAGTTAAATATGTACAATAAGGTTTACTAGTTTTCATGCAGGCCTCAAATTAAGACCCTGAAGTTGGAAGGCAAGTTGCTTAAAAAAAAAAAAAAAAAAGCAGAAAACAAACAAACAAAAAGTCCTGTAACTGTGTGCAGCTACTTAACTGTATACAATGATTTTCTTGACACCATATAGTAGTGCATTCCTCATACAAAAATACACTGAACTCTTAAAGCCAATATAATAATCTGATACCGAGTTTTCATTTCTTTGTATATTTGCCATTATATTCTTATTGATTGACTTTATAATATTTAACATAATCATTTGGATTTATAAAATGAGTTTATTTTAATAAAATGCTACTCATTATTTCATATGTAAAGGTTCTAATGAGATTTATTTTGAAAAGAGGGTTCTGTTGTTTAAAGAAATATGAAAAATCTCTACATCAAATAATTTGTATGAACTCCCCAACTCAAGACAGTATGATTCTCATGCTTCTGGCTCCAGGCTGCTCAGTTTCTGAATTTATCGACTTGCTGGCTCAGACCACTGTATACAGCAGATATACTAGGCCCAAATGAGATTTCATACTGGCTACTATTCCTTCAGCCTTAAGGTGATGATAGTTTTACACTGAGGAATAGATTATATATCATGAAACCATCACATGTCGAAAGAGGTCACCTTATCTTAAATTTACCCAATACATGAAATTTATCAGATACTCTTAGAATGCCGGTTATCGGAATTTAATATATTAGTTTAAAATTTAAACAGTAGTAGCAAAAACTAAGTTAATGGAAACCTCTTTATTAATCTAAGAACCACTGTTTAAATTCATTATGTAATATGTGGACATTTATTCATTTATTTTACATTTTCTCAAAATATACCAAAAGACTCCAGAATATTTTTTCCTAACATTGATCGGCCATTATCTATAGCTAGGAAGAGAGTGAGCCAAAAGTGACTTTCTACCACTACAGAGAATGAAACTAGCAAATCTGAGGAAAGATCCATTTTCTAAAACCTGAACTATGCTCTACTATGGAAATGTTTCAAACTTCTATGACGCTTAAGTGTAAGTAAAGAATAAACTGACTTGAGGCCTTTCATGGTCTCTATATAGAATAGTTAAACCATAATTATGTACATATTTGTTTTTTTTAAAGGCTGTGACTTGAACGGTACTACAGTATAAAGGTCAAGAATGCACCTGCGTTTCTATTCTGGCTCCACATTTCCAGCTATGAGACCTTGAGAAAACTACTTTAACTGTCTAAGCTTCAGTTTTTATTTTTGTTAAATGAAGGAAATATCAATAATAAGAATAACTCTCCTCATAGATTTGTAGTAAGAAATAAATGAATAAGTGAAATAATGAATGAAAGTTACTTAGCACATTGTCTAGCACATAAAAAGCTCTTAATAAATATTATTAACGGTAATAATTAAAATTGCTAAACACCTAAAAGCCAGTTGTTTTCTTCTGATTAATTTTTTCTATGACCTGATTTTACTCATAATTTATTGACTTCTTCCTTTCTGGAATGATGTTTTATTTAATTTCTTTTTCTTTGTTTCTAGAATGTTCTCTAACATCTCTTCAGCTCCACCCCAATCATCAGATAGGACTGCAGGGCTTCATTTTGGTAGCTCTGTACTTGCTTTTCTGTCACTGCTTGTGTTATTTTCTCGTTCCTACTCAGTGGTTTAAAAAGTAAAACCCAAGGAAGAGCTAAACATTATGAGGAATATATTGAGATGAATGGTTATCAAAACTGGGCAAAAAAAGGATATTATAAAAAATAAATCACACCAAGGGAGAGCAGCCGATGACAGCAGGTGTGAAATGGCTGTACATAGTGGGAATCAGTGAACCCCAAAGAAACAAAAGAACAAATAATGGACGGCCATGAAACTTACATGATTTACAAGGGAAGTATAAACTTAATGAACAGCCTCTGAAGACTAGAGGAGCCAGGAAAGTCACTTCTGGATGAATATTTGGACAAGACAGTAACACGGAAAGGACTGATGTTCTCTGATCAAATGGGAATTACTAATAAGAATAGAATGAGAAATAAGACAAATGGAATTTTTTACTGTGTTTGATTTCTTTACTGCATAACCTGCAATGAGGGGACAATATCCTTGTGTATACCAATATAGACGGGATGCTTAAAAAATGCTTGGTAATGATGGCAATAGCAATAAGGATGATATATTTTTAAGAGCCAAAGTTAGATTTCATGGACAAGATAAATTAAAATTAGAACCCAGGTTGGCAGGCATTGGGGCAGGGTATTCTGCGACACAAAAGCTTTTTTTTTTTTTAATTAATTAATTTATTTTTTGTCTGTGTTGGGTCTTCATTTCTGTGCAAGGGCTTTCTCTAGTTGCGGCAAGCGGGGGCCACTTTTCATCGCGGTGCGCGGGCCTCTCACTGTTGCAGCCTCTCTTGTTGTGGAGCACAGGCTCCAGACGCGCAGGCTCAGTAGCTGTGGCTCACGGGCCTAGTTGCTCCTTGGCATGTGGGATCTTCCTAGACCAGGGCTTGAACCTGTGTCCCCTGCATCGGCAGGCAGATTCTCAACCACTGCGCCACCAGAGAAGCCCACAAAAGCTTTTCTTAAATAGGACTCTAAGGATTTAGTTGTTTGAAAAATATTTCATGTAGGCAACACAAAAACAAATAGTTGGTTTACTGCAAAGATGCCTGCAGATGTATGACTTTTTGCCTTGTACCTGGATATGGACCTGCCTCTCAACTTCCATGAGCATGAAATAAAGTTAAAAGCTAAAAACAAAGTTACTGCCGGGGAAACTGAGATGGTAATATAACATCACGCCAGAGAGAATAAACCATTGAGACAAGATGAACAAAACCAACTGAAATGGGACAAGCAAACTTAACACAAGTCAAGGAAGCTGTGTGTAGTGTTAAAATAAAAATACTACTAAACAGAACCAAACTTGCTATTCACAGGGATTCATGGGAATAGCAAGTGAAGAATTTTTCTCAGAATCTATGTAGATGCCTCCTGTGAGATTATTCCAAACATGGGGAATTTTTTCAGAATTGCCTTTGTTTCCAAATGAAATTTTAAGACATTTCATGGAACAAATGAGCCTTTATCAGAAATAACCCTTTAAATGACTAAAAATAAAAGGCTAGCCTACTTAGGAAAAGAAAACTCAAGTCAGGCACAAATGTTGAGGTAACTGTGATTTAGGGAGACATAGTAGGAAATATTTTCATTAAAGCCCGATATCTTCCCTTCTTGAGAAGAAATTGCTCCACTCTGCTGAAAACCTAAACCAGTATTCAAGGAATATTCATTTGAAATCTCCATTTAGGAAAAAAAAAACCCACATTCATTCTCATTCCAACACAAACTATGTGAACTTTTAAAAATCATCTTAAAAAGAAAAACATCACTCTTTCTTCTAATTTAGTGTTTTTGCATTTTCCAATAGTTGACATTTGGAAAATAACGACATGCAGGAGGACAATGTCATAGCGAATATAGTCACCAGGTCAATATGATAATTTAATGTATAACTTTAAAATCAAGCTTTCTTCCTTTCATGCTACTGTTCTATAATTAACTTCTTTATTTTGCCATGGTTAAAATATCTTTTAATCAAATTTGATATAAATGCATTAGATATGGTAAACATATATCTGGCTTAAAATGACAACAATGCAAATTATATGATAAGGGCTATATAACTGTCCCATTGCTATTTTGATAAAATCTCTTTTTAGGTGATATCATTTCACATTAGGCTTTTTTGTGCTGCTTAATATTATAATTAATAATTCATATTTTTGTCTTTACCCTCTCACTCTGACAACTTTTATTTTTAATCGGTGGGCCTGTGCAAAGTTGGTTTGTTATTTATTTATAACGTAAAGTGACAAGGGAATTGAATATGTGAAATAAGATAGAGAGATTTTCTTTCATGCAACAAAAACTTCTTAGTAATGGGGATGTTTCTTGCTTACCCTAATGGACTCAAGGGTTTTGGAGAGGTTAGATCTGATGGCACCAGTACCTCATATGACAACATAGGATAAATATATTAAATGGAACTGTTCATTTCTGTTTTAAAATGCATTTTAATTTTGTGAAGACAGCTGGGCACAGCATAAAAAGAGGATAAAAAATACCAAAACTTGTAAAAGACTCCCTATTTTGATAGATCCTTAAGTGCAAATTAGGTAAAAATTCTGACCAAACAGATCTATTTGTATTTTCTTTCCTAAATGCTAAAACATGCAAATTTAATAGGAACAAACAGAAAATTTCAAAGATATGGAATTCCCATTGACACAAAAAGTCCTGTCTGTAGGGCTTTATAGAGCATTAAATAACCCCTTCAGTTTTGCCCATAACCAGAAACCACATAATCTGAAGGTTAGAGCATTGAATGGCTGTGACAGAAAATTCAGAGTGTGGTCTCAAGGACATCAGCAACCAAATCACCGAGGTTGAGAAAAATGAAGAATCAAAGGCCCACCCACGAATTACAGTGGAATCAGAATCTGTAGGGATATGGGTCTAGAATCTGCACTTGAAGTCAGCTCCTGAGGTAGAATTAAGTTTGAGAACCCGGACTTGCCATAAGAACAGTCTTATGGCAAGTCCCTGTATCTCACCAGAGCTCCCCATTGTCAGACATGCTCTCTTAATTTATCCTTTGTGTTGAGCATTAGAGAACTCACAAGATATAACACATTTGATCAAGCAATATGTTTCGCAAAAGATTCTAGTGTCAAATTTCTTCTATTAATTTAAAAACCATAGTCTACTGTCACTGCCCTACGTAAGCCAGCCCCTTATCTCTGGCTCTACCTTTGTTGTCAACCTGTGCAGATTTTCAGCCTTTGACATCATTCAGTCGGTCTCCAACATTTGGAACAGGGGATCTTTTCCCAAAAATTTGGTCCCAATTCCCATTTAAAACTTGACGATTAACAGACTATATTTGTGTATAACATTGAATACTTCAAACTAATTTTATGACACATTGTTTTGACCATTATTCAAATGTAGGAGGTTGTGGAGGGTTGATGCTGAGCCAGATGAGGGAGCCAGATGCACAGGGAGGTTAAATCCTTTAACTAAGGTTGACCCATTAAGTGGTAAGTATGAACTAGAGCATAGGTATTCTAACATTATACCACACTGCCTTTCAACCTTCTTCCTGAGCAAACCTTTCCCTGACTTTAAGGAATATGCCATTTCATGGGCTCTGTATCTTTGAGATATTTTCATCTGTACTTATGTGTATATGGTATTTATCTTTCAAAAATGGACTATGGAAAACCTAATTTTACTGTGTTAGTATAGGATTATGCAATCTGGGGCGGTCCAGTTTAAAATGGCAATAATAATGATGCTAATGCCAGTCTTGTGAGGTACTATTTCTGACCTCGTAATAGCTACATTTTAAAAAACTTATCATTTTGAATTTTCATAATTCATTTTAAGGTTTGGTGCTACTGTAGATATGAGAAAGAAAAAATAACTGCTGTCATGTTGAAAATGTATCCAAAAGAAATCACTAATAGCCATGACTACTACTTGGTTAGCTGTATCTCACTATTTGAATGTAACCATGGGAAGTGATGTTCTAGAATCTCATTAATAATAACTGCATATAATGAAAGGAACTAGAAGCTGTTAGCATAGGTGTAACATTAACAAACTGGTGAATTTTCAAGAGAGCTCTATCAGACCAGATTATTTGAAAAAATGTGCCTCCCCCAAGCATATATCAAAATCTACATATTTAAGTTTTTAGAGAAGAATGCCAATAGACCTATTTGCTAAACACTTCACTTAAATGGCATGATAGAGTCTTTCAGAAATGGGAGTTGATTTAGATTTCAGGAGTTTTGGTCCCCAGAGGTTAGGGCAGGGGGATGGCAGGTGAAGGGTATGGGTGGGGGTGTAGAGGTGGAGGGAGGTGCCCACTCGCGTGAACTTAAGCACCCTGAATTTAATGAAGAAAAATGTCATTATTCTGTGTTTATGTAGCGTTGTGTGAAACATGTACTGTTCTCTATAACTGGAGTTTACCTATCGTAACGCCCTTTGAGAATCTTTTTAAACATCAAAATGTATATTTCCAAATAAAAACTTCCATGATTTAGCTTTATTAAAATCTAAATGAATGTTTCCATTGACTTGTCCAGAAAAGGGGTCTGAGTACAGTTTAGAGAACAACCTTTTTAATGATGATGGGTAGCAATGTTTCCCTTCTATCAGAGAGCAATCTGTAGAAACACAAAGCAATAGATGTACACCTAGATAAAAATAATATTGTAGAGTCCAACTGGTATCTGTGAGGACAGGCTGAGATGGACTCCTTGGCTTCCTTCTGTCCCAAAATTTTCTGTTTCCCTATTGCCTATGGTTACCACCATGGAACATGTTAAAATCTCAGTAGGGACTCTGTTTCAACTTTTCCTTTCAAAACACAGTGAAAAAGCTTAATGGAAAAAAAATGTCCTTCCTATCTCCATGCCAGGCACAGTGTAAGATCCACAAACTTAAAAGCCAGGCAAATAGTCTTTTATGTGCCCCAACGCTCAGCAAGTGACCTAGTGCTACAAAAATTCCCAAATAGGCATGTGACCTGACTAATGTGTGCTGTGAGATGAGTCAAGGAAAATGGAACCATCTGTACTTTTATTGGACAGTCAAATAATTCCTCTCTGTCTGTCCAAAAACATAATTTGTATACTTTAAGGGAGATACAAGGGGAGTTTTTTCAAAAGGGCTCTAATTTTTAATATTGGTAGTATAAAATATGACCCAGTAAACATAGGTAAAGATAAGCAAATGTGCTTAGAAAACCAAAACCCTCAGAAATTGTTACTACTCATCTGTGTACTAAGACTTTTTTAAGAGTCACAGGAGGAAATCCGGGAAAATGAAGGGACAACAAGATGGCATAATCTTCAAGAAGTGGGATGTGGGCACACTTCTTCCCCTGCGATGAAAGCTACCAATGACTGAGAGTAGGTGATGACAGAAAAATAGCAATCAACTGTAGGGCCATGTTAGTTTTTGTGCGTTTACAAAGCTTCACCATTTGTTTTTTAAACCTAGATGTCTACCATGCACCATACCTCCATTACCCTATATGGTAATTTCAGCGGATTTGTTCTATTTTACAGGTTTTCAGTCTTGATGTGAAAAAGGAGGACAGAGTAGTGATAGTTGTTAAAATACAGTAATAAAGGTTGAGTCTGTCAAAGACAGCACGTAACAAAATATGTATATTTAGGAAGAGGTAAGATGGAACTGAGCAGGATACTGTGGATAAGGTGACAGACAAGTATCTACAGAGAATCCTAAGATATTTGTCTTCCATTTCATAAAGTGCCCCCCTCACTTCACAGATAAGGAAACCAAAGCATAATACAATAAGAGCAGCTAACATAATACATCCGTACCATGAGCCAGGAGCTATGTCAAATATTTAAATATATCATCTCATTTAACTCTCGTACATAGCTGACAAGGCAAGTATTATTATTTGCATTTTACCAATGAGAAAACTAAAGCTGACAGAGATTAAATAACTTGATCAAGTTTCACAGTAACTAAACAGAAGAGCCAATACATGGACGAAGATCTGTCTGATTTCCAAATCCAGGTTCTTAACCAGGAGGTCAGTAGATCTCAACCCAGACTCCACATTAGAATCACCTGGGAAGCTTTTAAAACCTACTGCGGCTCAGATCCTACCCCAGTTAATCAGAATTTCTTACACATGGGACCCAGACATGGGTGTTCATTTCCAAGCTCTCCTGGGTGATTGTAACATGCAGCCTGGATTGCAAACCACTGCACTATGCTCAGTCTCTTTGCAGTGGCTTTTCCCCTGCCCAACTATGTACTCCTTGCTACGTTCCTTCATCATGACTATCTGGAGAAGTAATATACATGTGGAAATTTTTACAAAGCATTGTCACAGCAGAATATGTTCACAAGTCCAACCAGAGAGAAGCCTGTTAATATCTATCTACAGGCTATGATGAGTGAACACAAAGAAGACTCAAATTTATCACTCTCATCCCCAAAGGGGAAGTATAAGGCTGGCCTTATAAGCCCTTCATACCAAAGTTAATCACTAAAATTTGGAAGGTCCTCCTCTTTTTCCTTCACAAATCCAATAAGAGTAGCTACTAGACCCAAGGGGAAAAGATCCAATTACCACTCCTTTACAATGCTATTTCACTCAGGATCTCAAGACAACCGAAAGTCATTCCAAATAAAGTAGTAGAAGTAAAGAGAAAAAAATGTATGTAGTAAGAAAGCAAGATTTCAAGTCAGAAGTCCTAGGTTTTTGTCTGTACACTGCCACTTTACTGCCATGAGTTGACTTTTGGTTTCCTTTTCTGTACTTAAGCTACATCTCCCTTAGCGCCGTGATTTTAAAAGTGTGGTCCCCACCAGCATCACCTGGGAACTTGTTAGAAATGCAAATTATCAGTCCCTACCCCTAGACTCAGAATCAGAAACTCTGGGAGTGGGACCTAGTAGTCCCTGTTTTTAACAAGCCCTCCACATGATGCTGATCATTTCCAGGTGATTCTGCTGTATCTACTTCATAGGGTTGTTGTCTAAGGACAAAAGGAAATTGTGCAAAAAGTTGTTGGTTTTTATTGCTACCTGCTTAAGTCAGAAATCTCAAATTCTCTAGCAGAAATAGAGAAATAATGTTATAGCCTACATTAGTTAGATTAATAACCTCATTTTTGAATTTCACTTTGTGTAGACGAGGCACAAGTCAACCAGAGGTTATGCAATTAGCTTGGAGTCAAAGAGAAAGCAAGGAGTAGGGCTGAGAAGGAAACCCCAGAATGAACTTGATTTTAATTCAATCAAACTGTTAAGGTACCAACCACGCACTTTCATCTATAATCACAATGAACCTTTTTATAAACAAGTCTCTATCTCTCAGCTTAAAAAAAAATAACAGTAGCTTTTTGGATTTTAAAATGGATTGACTTCTGTAATTCTGGGCTAAAGGCAGCTCAGGAAGCAATAAGAAATCACGAGCTTTCTACAGTGAGAAGGTACAACACCCAAGACCTCTCTATGTGTGAAGTGCAGACAGTACTCCCCCTTGCTCACCTCACATTTCTGATTATTGCCATGGTGGAAACCATGAGAAATAAAAGTACGTATCTAGTGGTTGAGTTTTCACTCTGTAAT